>NW_010356638.1:68171-74488 GCF_000414095.1 Morus notabilis | reverse complement strand
ATATATATATATATATATCAGGTTGATTTTCATGACTCTTTGAACATGTTTTATCTCATGCCGTTGCAAATGTGTAAAAAAACCCTTTGTTAAAGAACAACAAATGAACATGGATTTAGTACAAAATGAACGAAAAATTAACATTGGATTAGTATACATAAACGACTGAAGAATTTATGTGTTTCAATTGCCTATAGATATGTAATTACATTTGAAAAAAAAACAAAAAACAAAAAAAAAAAACAAAAGAAAGAAAGAAGAAAAACGGGCTCTTCAAATTTAGCTCTTATCTCCACAATGCCTTCCTAAAATCTCTTGTAAGTCCTGAGGTCTGCAAGGAACCACAAGAATACTGGTTTGTTCGAATCCGTATTCTTCCTCAGCTTGTTCAAGTAGTCTCAGAAACGCAGGGCTACTTAAGTACTTAAGCTTAACAACAAATCTCCTTTTCTCATCGCCCTTCACCGCCAAGACCGGGAAATGCTCTTCCTTCACATCATCTGGTACTGTCATTGTCACTTCCAGTTCTTCTTCATCAAAATCACTGTCTTCGGCTACTCGGGATGCTGCTAAAAGCGATAAGCGCTTTCGCAGTTTTCCCGTGAATTTCCAAAGCCTAGGGAAAGCTGAAGCTCTTTCTTCTCCGTAGTAATTTTGAGTACACATGATTGTTGACGATAAACTAATTAAACAAGCTTCTTATGATTTGAAAGTTGGGATGGTTCTCTCTTTGTTCCTTGTGATGGACATTTTATAGCGTCTTCTTGAGTTATATGAACAGTAACATGAAAGAAATTTGACTGTGGTCCAATTATCACTCAATAATTTATTTTTGTCTCACTTGTACTCTTAGTTGCACGCGGTAGACACGCGGTATTCTGAACACACATTTTTTCACAAGTAGGTGCCAAAAAAGAAAAATTCTCTGTATATGATAATATAAAAAGCAAGATATTTGTAGGCTCCGTTTATTTCACTGATTTGAGTTTAGAATTCGAGTTTTGCTACAGTAAAAAGTTCTCAGAAATAGTCACATCTAACTTTTTTGCTACAGGAAAAAAACTCTCATAAAATCACATCTCAACTCGAATTAAAAACACGAATTAACGAACTAAACAGACTCATAAATTATGAGCTTAACTACATAAGTTAATTATCTTATATTGTTGTGCCATAGAGTCTACAGTTTAAGAATGTTGTGCATTACACTAGTACTGACCTTATCTTATATTGGATGAGGAGAGAGATGTCTCAATTTAAAAGGATGAATTAACACGACATGCCATGAATTACAACACGACAGTATGACTTGCGACAACTGGAAAGACAGGTCCTTGAAAAAAGAAAGCTTGTAGCTCTTTCTTTCCGTAGTACTTTTTGGCAGACATTGTTGAAAAGACTAAACAAGCTCATCATTATTTGAAAGTTACCACATTTCTCTTATCTTATGAAATTTCTCTGGCGCCGATGCGAGATATTTTGCATGTAGTCGTCAGAACACGTTATTCAGTGCTGTATTTTTGTCTCACCTGCACTTACTTTCTCGGTAGTCACTGAAAACAAATTAAAATTCTTTAGAAAGAATAAGAAATAGTATTTTTAGTGTCGTACCATAAGATATGTGGGAGTGAGCTGAAGTAAAAAAAAAAAAAAAAAAAAAAAAAAAAAAAAAAAAAAGAAAAGAAAAGAAAGTTTATTGTGGCACCGTAATCTACAGTCTACAGTTCGATATTTGCCCTATTGTGGAACCGTACGCTTCTTGTTAGAATTCCATAAAATTTTATCGAACAAGAAATGTGTGTTAGTTGGAATAAGACGCTGTAATTCTATATTACCGAGAGTAATAAAATCATCGAAAAGAAATCAAACAAAAAACAAACACGTTAAATCTGCCATTTTTAGTAGTGAAGAGGTTCATTTCTACGTGAGATTACATCCACTTTAAACCGCTGCAATAACACATTATAATGATGAAGTTTACATGAGAAAATCACATACTTGACAATTCTTTGCATTTTCTCTAACCTCTCTAATGATTCGAAAATCTACACCCCTCCTTTTATAATGAAAGTCTAGGCAACCTGCTTTACAAGTCTGAATTTCTCCGTGTAAGGCAATAATTATAAGAGTATAATAGACTCCACAACTTAACAACAGGTTTTTTCTTTCTTTTTTCTAAGCAGAATTCCCATTATCCCGTATATTCACAGAGTTTTCTGCTATTTTCTTAATAATATCAATTTCAAACTGCATGGAAAAGGGATGAGGTTGTAGTAATTGAAGCTAGTAATACATGGCAATCTATAATTTCTTGAAAGAAGCTGTAGGCTCAAATAATTGGTCTCAGGTAAAATACTTCCAAAAGTGGATACTTATCAAGATTTCTCTCATTTTCTACTCACCAATTTTTTAGGATTTTATGAAGCTGAATGTGTATTATTTTTAGTTATCATCTGAGCCTGCGTACTCAATTCATATCCATAATTCACAATTGTCTCTTATATATCTGCACAATGTCTTTCTAAACTCTTGTGTAATTCGTCGGGGCTGCAACGAACCACAAGAACTCCGGTTTGTTCGAATCCGTATTCCTCCTCAGCCTGTTCAAGCAGTCTCAGAAACGTATGGCTATTTAAATACTTGAGATTAATTATAAACCTCTTTGTCTCAGAACCCTTCATTGCCAAGACTGCAAAATGTCCTTCCTTCACATCATCTGGTACTGTCGTTGGCACATCCAATTCTTCTTCTTCTTCGAAAGCACCTAATTCTTTGGCAGCTGATAAAAGCGAGAAACGCTTTTGCAGTGTTCCCATGAAAAGCCGAAGCCTAAGGAAAGACGTTGAGGCTCTTTCTTCTCCGTAGTACTTTTGGTTACACATGATTGTTGATGATAAGACTAAACAATATTAGCTGCCTATGATTTTGAAACTTGGGATGGTTCTCTTTGTTATTTGTGATGGAGATTTTGTGGTGGCTTTTTTGAGGGATATGATTAGTAACATTAACAAGCAAGAAAATATCACATGGGGTCCAATAAGAGAAAAACTGAAGCGGTTGTTGAAACTTATCACTCAATGATGTACTTTTGTCTCCCTTGTGATCTTAATTGCACACGGAAATTAGACGCGGTATTATTCAGAACACATTTTACTTGGCATGGTAAAAAATAAGTTCTCTGTACATAGAACACTATAGAAAGCAAAGTATCTTTGAATGAGCTGAACTACATAAGTTAATAGTTATCTTATTGTTGCTTTATGATCTACACTTTACACTTGAATTTTGTGCACTTTTGAGCTTCTTGATAGTTTGATTATTTGCATTACTTGATTGCAGAGCTCAATTGGTGTCTAGTTCTTCATTCTTTCTCCCTCTCTCTCTTAGCTTTTATGTTTGTGTTATTTCCTTAGATTTGAGATTGTATGATGGTCAGGATTCTTGGTTTATCTATTGTTTTTGTTACGCAATTCTTGATGTTACTTCTAGCTAAACTCTTTAGAGTTAGGGGTTTGACGTAGTTTTATCGTTGTTATGTTTTGAATATTCTAATGCTTGTTAATGAATTTTCACTTGAATTCATTTGTGTTTCTCTATGTTAATTAATGTTCTAATTTGTGTTTTCATAAATTAGAGATATAGATGTGTGGAATTAGGTTCAGGAGAGTTACTTTCACATGTTGGGATTTGGCAAACACAACCTAGAGTTAGTTGAGTTCAGGAGGCCAATTAATTTAGTTGAGTTCGGGAGGCCAATTAATTTGGGTAATCAAGATTGGGTTTACTTATTGGATACTTGATTCGGTTAGGCTAATAGGGATATTGCTTAATTGGTTTTGCATACTATTTTACTTGACACTCAGGAGAGGGAGTGAAATTACCTTTGAAAATTTAAGATTAATGAATTGATCGTGAAACTAATTAACAAGCTTAAGAATCAGACTAGCATAACTCCATAGAATGAAATTGAACCCCTAGCCGTCTTAATATCATAAGAGTTCTCTTTGATCCCTTTTGTCTTCTAATTGCATTTTACTTGCTTTGTGAGTTTCATTTTATTGCTTTAATTACTTTATTTACTCGAATTTGATTGCCTAGATAAAATTAGACTTATTGTAGTTGTGGTAGTTAGTTTGATTTGTAAAAATTCAATCATTGTGAGATGATATTCAACAATTTGTCACTATATTACTTGTTACAAACTGGTACAGTTGGGAGCACACACATCACGAAATATATATTCGCAACACTTATCTTTTTGACCCTTTAGGCTTTTAGCTACACAAGTATTTTCAGATCGTGGATGTCTTCTTAATTTAAGAGGACAAAATGTAGTCATACTTCAAAATGACCACTGCTTGTGGAAACGACAACATCTTGAGAAACAACAGCAATTTCAACGATCACCGCACAAAAACTATTCATGCAGCAATGTTGGAGTGCATTGTTATTTGTTATGTATTGGGACAGGATTGCTATCAAAACTTTGGCAAGTGGAGAGAACTAGCCTTTGCTGCTGACCCCGATTTTGGCAAAAGGACTTGTATTTTTATGGAAAGAGAATTAATTTTCGAAAGTGAGGGCTTTAGTTGATGGACATTTCGCGTTATTTTTCCATTCATTTGGCTGGAAAGTGTTCACATTTTTTTTTTTTTTTTTGGGTTCTCTGATAATGTCAACTAGAAAGATAAGGTGGATCACTTTTGTTCCCTTACTAACTAGTTGTGTTTGTTTTGCAGGTTCACTGCATATTCTATTAGAAATGTCAACTTCAATTAATTGGGTTCCCTTAGTGACATATTTTTTGCATAGTTTGAAATGTAACCAAGGATGAAAATATCAATATTTACATAAATATCGGTACTTAAATTTTACATAAATATCGATATCAGCAGAAATTGATGTAAAAAACAGAAATTCATACTAAAACACACTATTTTCAAATGAGACTTTAAAAACCTTAAAATATATAATAATACATTATTTAGATGAAACTCTCAATCAAAATACTAATTATTTGATAAATATGCAAGGTAAAGTGTAATCAAAATACCATAAATAATAAGCACATGTTTAAAAATTAAGTAAAATAGTTGAAGGTCAACATAATACATATACCATACATATATGGTTTCATACATGATGATAAATTATCAATATCAAAAGGATCTTTTAGGAGGGTGGAAGGTATTGTGAATACATTCTTACTTTAAACAATATTGATACAAAAACATAGAGTTTGAATAGTTTATTATATACTTTTGGACATGCCATATTTTTTAGATTTTTTATAAGTAAAATAATATATATAAAGTTGCAGAAATTTCTATGGAAATTTACCGATACGTACAGGGATTTTTCTTAAATTTTTATGATATTCGGTCATTTAACACTACGTTTTACTTGGAAGAAATTTTTGTGAAAATTTCGATATTTAGGGAAATACCTGAGGAAATTTTAAGATATTCTGCGGAAAAAATACTACACCCCTATTTCTATATTAGTACTTCCAAAATACGAAATTTCTGCGAAAATATCTGTAAAAATGTCGATATTTTCATACCTTGAATGTAACATATCAAAGTTCTTTTGTGAAGTCTGGAGGAAATATGCTTATATTTTTTATGCATGTCAATTGTACAACTTAAGTAAACGACTGAGTTTCAGAGCTTTCGTAGAGATGACTGGGCCAAGAGTGGGGTTATCTTACGTCAATGCAAATGTGAGGAAAGCATTGCAACCGCTAGCACACTTGACAAACGACATCACATGAATAGACGACATGAACGGTAATCAGCATTTAATCGATAACATAGATCAAAATACGACATTCATGTCAGAAACGACAACAAAACCAAAAAAGCCAAAAGAACTAAATTACAACAGAACAGAGAAAACTTTGGACAATCTTGGGAACGACATTAAAGCATAAACGAGAAAAGTAGGATTGAATAACATAAAAGGAAAAAAAAAAATTGAAAAATTGACAACAATAACACTGCAATATTCTTTGAAATGACAGCAATATAAAAAAAATGACATAAGTAAAGCAGATGATAAGAATCGGCAAAAAGGATTTAAAAAATGAAGAGAAAAATTTAAAATTGAGAAAAACGGCAGAAAAAGAATAAACGACATAAGAAAAAAAAACACAGACTTAGAAAACGACAAAAGTATTAAAATTTTTGAGTTTTTGATAATATTAAAATGGTATCTCAACGTTTTTAAAAATATATTTTTGGTACCATGAAGTTGATTTTTGAGACGTAAATTGACATTAGTACTCTTCTATTTAATTAACCAAAAACTAATAAATC
>NW_010356638.1:38941-61340 GCF_000414095.1 Morus notabilis | reverse complement strand
TTTTTTTTTTTTTTTTTTTGGGTCCTCTGATGTCTACTTGAAAGATAAGGTGCCTTTATGAAATTTTCCTTTCAAAAAAAAAAAAACAGATAAGTTGCCTTTATAATTTATTGTGTTCATTTTGTAGTTTCTCTGTATATTCTATTAGAAATTTTAACTTAGGCCCTAAATGAATTCTGTCAAGTACAATAACTCCAAAAGTGGACATACTTTTGAGAAGCTGGAAATATACATATCAAATTCTTTTGTGAAGTCTTGATAAAATCTGCTTATATCTTTTTTGCATGTCATTTGTTCAACTTATAAAGTAAACTTTCGGGTTTCTCTTATGCATTGCAAGTGTGTGAAAAAGAGTATAAACATGGACATACAACTTTCAAAATATAACTTATAAGCAGCATTGCAAGCAGTACAGTACTTGATATTCGACATGAAAATAAAATAAAAAACGACATCAAAGTGATAAAACGACATGAATGGAAACCGCAACAAGAGCAAAGAGCAACAATAAGTAATAAACATAATCAGCATTTAATCGACAACATAGATCAAAAAACAACATGCACGTCAGAAACGATAAAAATACAAAAACAAAAAAACAAAAAAACAAAAACAAAAGCCGTATGAGAAAAATAAAATATGACGCGACTTAGAAAACTTTGACAATCTTGCAAACGACGTTAAATCATAAATGCGAGGAGTAGGATTGAAGAACAAATGAACATCCACAAAAATAGAATGAACGACAACACAAATATTACAAAAGAAAAACAAACTACATAACCAAAGAACGCCGCAAATGTTCTTCCAAATGACGACAATATATAAAAACGACATATTGTAAAGTAGAAAATAAGTTTCTTGAAAAACGATACACACACACACACACACACACAACAACAACAACAAAAACAACAACAACAATCCTCGAAACAACATGTCAAAACAAAAGCAGAAAACGACATCAAAAGGATAAACAACATATGAAAAACAACCGGCAGAACAGAGAAAACTACAAAAGTGCTGCAAAATAGAGCATGTAGGCTATAGCTTTTTTTTTTTTTTTTTTTTGTAGACGTACTTTTTCGTAAGCAATGTAGTTGATAAGACAAAACAAGTTTTTTTTTTTTTTTTGAAAACCTAAACAAGCTTATTATTGAAAGTTACGATGTTTCTCTAATAAATAATTTATATGGGTCAAAAGAAAAGATAATTGTTCGTGCTTGTTACAGCATGTCATTCAATGCTGAAATTTAAGAATCATGAACATCAATTAACTAAAAAATAAGGAAAATTCAAATTTAAGAGTCATGAAATTTACAAAACAAAACAACAAATAAAGGAAATACTACTAGGTTCGAGTTGAGAGTTCTGGCTCAGAATTATGTAAAATCCGATTTGGATTTTAATTTCGCAAGAACTAATACAGCTATCAAACATTTTTATGGCGACTGGATGACATAGAAATGCCGATTTGTTGCTGACCCCACCTTTGGTAAAGTATCAATTTATATCGAAAGAATATTTCAACAACCCAGCCGTGGCTAATGGAGTCTCAATAAACAGGAAACATGATAAATCTCAACGTGCGATCTGGTTGATTGGTTCTAAGTACGGAATTATCTTCGAAAGGGTAAGGTAGAGTTGCTCTTATTTTTTCGAGTTTTTTAGGATTTGTTTTATTTTATCAAAAGTAAGCAATATGCAATTTTTGAAGGAATTTGATAAAATTTTATCAAACAAGAAATGTGCGCTGCCAGTTTTTTTTGTTTTTATTTATTTTTTATACAAGGCAGAATTCCCATTATTCCCATATTCAGAGTTTTCTGCTATTTTGTTGAAAGTATCAATTTCAAACTGCATGAAAAAAAAAGGATGAGGTTGTAGTAATTGAAGCTACAGTAATAAATGTATATATATTATACAAGGCAGAATTCCCATTATTCCCATATTCAGAGTTTTCTGTTATTTTGTTGAAAGTGTCAATTTCAAACTGCATGAAAAAAAAGGATGAGGTTGTAGTAATTGAAGCTACAGTAATAAATGTATATATATATATATATATGGCAATATACAATTGCTTGAATTAAAGCTGTAGGCACAAATTAATAATTGGTCTCAGGTAAAATACTTCCAAAAGTGGATGCTTATCAGGATTTCTCCCATTTTCTAATAGCCAAATTTATAGCATTTTATGAAGCTGGATGTGTCCCGTTTAGTTCGCTGATTCGAGTTTTTAATTCGAGTTGAGATGTGATTTTATATGAGAGTTTTTTACTGTAGCAAAAAAGTTAGATTTGATTGTTTGTGAGAGCTTTTTACTGTAGTAAAACTCGAATTTTAAACTCGAATCAGCGAAATGAACGGGACCGTTATCATCTGAAAATTACAAATGAAATGTGTTTGAATATTACCAATATTGTTCTGAGCCTGAGTACTCAAGTCAGATCCGCAGGATGCAAATTAATAGATGTGTGATACTCTTGCAGTTTCATAATTCAGTCCCTGACAATTGTGTCATATAATGTTGCTTTCTTAATATATAGAATCCAATGAACCTTTCACTTTCAGCCTCACGGGCTAAAGGAACAGTGTATTAATTGTGTAAATTAGCAGTGTCATAGAAGCACTATTTCATGATGCCATCACCAGTGGGAGATAAAGGCCGAGACCACGAAAAAATTGATTAAAGAATAATGCATTAACATGGTTATTTAACCAATTAGTACATTAATTACAGAATGAAACATTAAAATTGGTTTAGTTACTCATATCAATGAAAGAATAACATGAGTTAAGTTGCCTAGTATAACCATACGACAATTTACAAGAAGGTCATGTATGCAGCCAGGTGATCTTCAAAATTGGATCTTATCTCCACAATTTCATTCTAAAATCTTGCGCAATTCGTCGGGACGGCAAGGAACAATAAGCGCACCGATTTGTTCGAATCCATATTCCTCCTCAGCCTGTTCAAGTAGTCTCAGAAACGCAGGGCTTGTTAAGTACTTAAGCTTAACAACAAACCTCTTTCTCTCATCACCCTTCGCCGCCAACACCGCGAAATGCCCTTCCTTCACATCGCCGGGTACTGTAGTTGGCACTTCCCATTGATCTTCTTCTTCAAAAGCACCCAACTCTTTGGCTGCTGCTAATTTATGCGAGAAGCGCTTTTGCAGTCTTCCCATGAAAGGCCAAAGCCTAAGGAAAGTTGAAGCTCTTCCTTCTCCGTCGTACTTTTGGTTACACATGATTGTTGATGATAAGACTAAACAAGCTTCTTTATGATTTGATAATTGGAATGGTTCTCTTTGTTACTTGTGATGGAGATTTTATAGTGGCATTTTGAGGGATCATCTGATCATTGACAAGGATCGAAGAAATTTCACTGGGGCCCAATAAAGAGATAAACTCATGCGGTTGTTGCAACTTATCACTCAATAATGTATTCTTGTCTCCCTTGTGATCTTAGTTGCACACGGAGAGACGCGGTATTCTGAGCACATATTTTACTTGGTGGTGAAAAGAAAAGTGCTCTGTATATTCTAAATAAGTTATCTTTTTGTTGCTCCATATAAAATCTAACACTTTATTATTAAATTTTGCGCACTCTTGTGAGCTTATCTTTATATATATATATATATATATAAACCTTTAGCTACACGAGTTTTTACGGCATGTGTGAGGAGAGCGATGTCTTAATTTACTTAAAAAGATAAATTTTAATCATACTTAAAAATGACAATAGCTTCTGGAAACGACAACATCTTGAGAAACAACTCCAATTTTAAAATCACCATTCAAAAAATTTTATTCATGCAGGAACGTTGGAGTTCATTGTTTAATAACTCCAAAAGTGGATTTTTTATATTTATCCCAAAATGGCGACATATTTTTGGGAGGCTGGAACGTGATATTATTTGTGAAGTCTTTAGGAAATCTGCTTATATTTTTTATGCATGTCAATTCTACAACTTAAGTAAACTTTTGCGTTTCAGAGCTTTTGAAAAGAGAGATAAGTCATGACCAGACCAAGTTTATCCTATGTCAATGAAAGTGCGAGGAAAAGAGGATAAATATGGATATAAAACTATCAACAATTAATTAGCAGCATTGCAAGCAATACAACGTACACTTGAAAATTGACATGAAAATAAAATAAAAAAACGACATCACAGGGATAAAACGCCATGAATAGAACAAGCGGCGACAAAAAGAACAACTAGAAACTTTTAAAATTCAGAAACCACAGCAAAAGGCAACAAACGACAGAAAATAGAAAACGACAAAAGTGTTACAAAATAAATAAAGCATGCAGGCTGTAACCTCCTCCTCCTCCCCCAGTACTTTTTCGTAAGCAATGTAGTTGATTAATTTGACTATTTCAGCAAAAAAAATGTAGTGGAAAGACTAAAACAAGTTTATGGTTGAAAGTTGCGATGTTTATGATTTAGGTGCTTGTGTTACAGCATGTCATTCAATGCTATATTTGTCTCATCTCTTTTTTTTTTTTTAAGGGAAAAGAATTAAAAAAGTACAAACACTATTACTGACACAAATGGTCCAAAACATAAGAAGACTTCAAACATTGACTGGTACCATCGATAAATTCGAATTAAATTCGAATGAAACGCTCAAGTGGTCAAAACGTATGCGGGGTTCCACAATTGGAAAACCAAAACGGCACACCAAATATCGAGTACAAACATGACTCTTTCAACAAAACCGCTATAATCGATAGAAAAGTCTGATCAATCAAGATTAAGAGACTTATAGTATTAAGGCCGCCTACAACACCGCAATAAAGCAGACTAAATAAACAACCTACACCGAAAGATGGGGAACTAACCTTCACTAAAACACAACAAAAACAAAACACATAGTGAAGACACCCAAATGGCGAAACCAGGCATACCATTATTTGACAAACACATAAACTAAAAGCAACAAAAAAGTCCGAAATCACACAAACGGCGCTTCCGATGAGAGAACGGCTAGCAAGATTGAAGAGGGAAGATCCACCAGCATGAGAAAGGACGAAAGCAACCACCAACAAACCACCCGCCGTACGACGTTTGGTGAAGAAATGCCAGCGGCACCGCCCACAACCAAAGTCACGAGCACCGCCAGAAAGACTAGAACACAAGGGGACAGACACCTCAAAGTTGAAGACCCGTTGGAGTATCGACGCTCCCGGAGAAAGAGGCCATAGCAGCGGCACAGATCTCCCGGAGTATTGACGCTCCCGGAGAAAGCTCCCTGACATTTGTGTCATATAATGTTTGCTTTCTTAATATATAGAATCCATTGAACCTTCCATGACTTTTAGCCTCAGGGCTAAAGGAACAGTGTAATTGTGTAAAGTAGCAGTACTATAGAAGTATTATTTTATGATGCCAATCACAAGTATGAGATAAAGGGCGAGACCATGAAAAAGTTGATTAAATAACAACGCATTGACATGGTTATTTAACCAATTACATTAATTAAAGAATGAAATAGTAAAATGGACTAATTAGTTACATAAACCAATGAAGGAATAACATGAAGGTCATGAAGGTCATGTGTAGCCTAGCCTGGTCTTCAAAATTTTCACTTATATATCTGCACAATGTCTTTCTAAAATCTTGTGTAATTCGTCGGGACGGCAAGGAACCACAAGAGCTCCGGTTTGTTCGAATCCGTATTCCTCCTCAGCCTGTTCAAGCAGTCTCAGAAACGTAGGGCTAGTTAAATACTTGAGATTAATTATAAACCTCTTTGTCTCAGAACCCTTCATTGCCAAGACTGCAAAATGTCCTTCCTTCACATCATCTGGTACTGTCGTTGGCACTTCTGATATTTCTTCTTCTTCAAAACCACCTAACTCTTTCAGCATGGCTGTTAAAAGCGAGAAGCGGTTTCGCAGTTTTCCCATGAAAAGCCGAAGCCTAAGGAAAGTTGTAGCTCTTTTTTCCCCGAAGAACTTTTGGTTACACATGAATAATGTTTGATGATAAGACTAATTACAAGCTGCTTATGATTTTGAAACTTGGGATGGTTCTCTTTGTTATTTGTGATTGGAGATTTTTATAGTGACTTGTTGAGGGATATGATCAGTTCAGTAACAAGAGGAGGAAATTTCACTGGGGTCCATTAATGAAAAGGCAAGTACGTCATATCGTTGTTGCAATACTCATCACTCAATATTTCAATAATGTATTTTTGTCTCACTTATATCAATGATTGCACACGGAGAAACGCGGAATCTGAACACATTTTACTTGGGGGTGAAAAGAAAATCTCTCTGTTAAAATGCAAGGTATTTGTTGTGAATCTACTGTTATCTGATCTTTTTAGAACCTTAAGCTACTCAAAAGTTTTTGTTGCCGGCACTTGATCTTAATCGAAAATGACGCAATTTAGGTCATACACAAGAAAAAAAAGGAAAAAAAAAACGACAAAGAGCCCGTGAAGACGACAACATCTTGAAAGAGCAACATCAGTTATGAAAATCATCATTCATCAACTCTTGATGTGGCAATATTAGAAAGATTAGGTGGAAATGTATATCAAGTTCCTTTTTGAAGTCTTGAGCAATCTGCTAATATTTTGTATTGACTTCGGAGAATTTTAATAATCTATTGACTTCGAAGCTATTGAAAAGGGAGACAAGTCATGACTCTAGGACAGGTTTATCTTATGTCTTTGCAAATGTAAGAAAAAGAGTGCAATTAATTGGATATACAACTTTGAAATATTCTGCACTGCAAGGAGATCACTTGGTTAACGACATGGAAATATAAAAAAGAAATCATAGGGATAAACGACATGAACAGAAAAAACAGCAACAATATTAATAGCGAAGAACAACAACTAATAAACTTTATGATCAGGTTTTCAATGACAAATAGATCATCAAACGACATGAAAATCAGAAACTACGAGATCTGATCTTGGATAATTGCTTAGCTTAACCTATAGAGGCAAATAATTGCTCTAAGGTAAGATTACAGCAACACTTGTTACTAAGACTCACAATTTTCCATTTTCTACCTGCCAATTTTTAGAAAATTTTATGGAGCCAGGCATTTATCTTGAATTATAATTTGTTTGTGTATGACCAATGGTCCGAACTTGACTCATGTCAGATAATCTGATCTTTTTTTTTAGGGGATGACAGAGAAATTTTGTTGTTTTGTGAGAATTCAATAACAAAAAAAAAAAAAAAAATAGTGTCAAGAAACTTTAACACATGTTTGACCATATTAGAGTACCATATTGCATAATAGTACTATGTTTGGTATAACAATCGTATTGTATAAAAGACCCAATATGTGATAACAATTTAAATGGAGATAAAGAGTGCAATTATGAGGGTTTGAATTCAGAACTTTTCGCGTTGATACCATGTTTCAAAATAAAGAACAAAATCTTGATAATGAAGAACAAAAGAAAGAACAAGGAGAAAGAGAGGGAGAAATACAAAGAAACGGAAAACTTAATGGACTACATTTTTATTAGCTTATATTATTTTGGAGAAAGGATATAGAATATATAGGTAAGGAAACAAGAAACATGCAACAAAAAATCCCTAAATCAGGGACACCAAATTCCCTAAATGAGGAAGAAATTATTCCCTAAATCAGGAAGAAATTACTGATAAGTTAATTCTACCAATCAATCCCACGAATTACGGGAGCATATTTCAACACTCCCCCTTAAGCTGGTTTATCCAGCTTGCAAACAAAGATCAAATCTTAAATATAATCGCGGGTGTCTGAACTCTTCAATGGTGCTTCAAGACTTCAGCACATGCAATTTTTCTTCAAGATGCATTCAAAGATCGAAAGATCATCAACTGCGTTTTAAACTTGCAGAATCATCAACTGCGCTCGAACATGCAGAGGTTTATTCAAATAGATCAAGAGATTTCACACGCCAGGCTCAAGTTCACAAGAGCTTCACAACGTACCAATTTCCAAAAGCTTCACATGCTAAGCTCAAATGAGCTTCAAAGGCGCACATGCTCCAACTGCGTTTCAGGAGATCAATTTTTCAGTGTCAGACGCTTCACAACACTGAATTTCCCTTTTTTATATTTTTTTTCTTTTTTTTTTTTTTTACTGCACAAAAAGAAATCCTATGCCACTTGCACTTGCACGCCTTTTTTTCTCTCAATTTTTTTATTATTTTTTTTTCTTCTTCTTTTGTAGACAACTACACCCACTTGCACGTTCCTTCACATTTTTTTATTATTTTTTTCCTTTTCACCCTTTTTTTTCTTTCTTCACCTAACCCATCACTTTTTTTTCCTTCTCCAGCCAAAAACTTCTTTTCCTTTTATTTTCTCTTCCATACGTTCTCAGCACTCTCTCTCTCTCTCTCTCCATCTCTATCTCTCTCCTCTCCTTTTTTTTTCTTCACCGCTTCTTCTTCTTCTTCGATGACAATAAATGTTTCGACTTTGGTGCAAGTGTGGTCTTCGAACGGCGACACATCGACGTCAGGTGGAGGGCTTCTTTGACAGAGATTCTTCAGCATTGGTTTCAACAGTTTGAACGACGACCTTCGGCGTTGGATTCTTCTTTGTTTTTTTTGTTTTTTGTTTTTTTTTGCTGGAATTAGAATTGAAAGCACAAACAGATCGATCCCAAGAGCTTAAAAGTTTTGATACCGCATTAATTTATCAATCCATTCTGAAAGCTTAAACTATTAAAAAGTATGCTAAAAATAATTTTATACTTTAACATTATCGTGAGTAGCTCAGAAGAAATTTCTTTGGGGTCCAATTAAGAGACATAGTTGCATGTGGGTGTTAAAACATTTCAATCAATAATTTAACTTCGTCTCTTGAGATTCTTAGTTGCACACGAAGATACGCGGTAATCGAGCACAAATTTTACAACGTGGTGAAAAAAGGAACAAAAGAAATACAAGTAAAGCTTTTGTCCAGTTTGGTTTGCAGTTTAAACCGCAATTTAAATATTTTGCTCCAGAGTTTACTCTCATTTTTGGGATTTCAGATCAAACTTTCTTTTACAAATTTATGAACTAATTAAACAGGTCGTCAGTGTCATGTTATAATCTGCAATTTTACAACATGTACTTGACAAACAAAATTAACTTCAAAAGAATTGTCTGATACCAGTACTAGTCCAACAAATATATATAACTTCTTTTCATATTTTTGTATAATATCATTTATTTGTGTATAACACTCAGTTTACTAAAGTGCAACATTTTAAAAATTTAGTCTAATACATGTAACATTAAGTATTACTCTTAAACAAACTGAGTGTAATATTTGTCAAAGTTCACGAGTGACAGACTTACAACTTTGCCTAAATTTAAAATCTATCATTTTTGGACACCATTCATGCTTTTTATATTCTAGGATTTTTCCCCCCTTTCATTCCTATTGTAAATACTGAAGACCCGCCTTTTCAAAGTTGAAGCGCATGATGGTTTTTCTTTTTTTTTTTTTCTGGGGGGGATTAGAGTGGACGTTTAGTTTACGGATTCATAATCATTTTTTATTTACGTGTGCGTTTTGTAAGAGAAAATACTGTAACGAGTCACGAATCATGATTCGAACCATGGCACGAATCTTCATACCAAACACCTTCTAAGATTTTGCAGACCCCACCTTTTGGTGAAAGATTTATCAAAGTTCTGGCATGGATGGTGATTTACATGATGGGGTCTCTTTAAACAGGAAATACACTGAATCTTAATGTACGGAACTTCACTTGATATTAGACATTCCACGTAGATTTTGCCGTCGCTTGGCAGCTTTGGCTGGCAAGTATACGGAAATATCTATTTGAAGGATAAGGTTGAATATTTTTTGTTCCCTTATTGATAACTATTTTGTTTAGGTTGGGTGTATATTCTATCAGAAATCTTAACTTCTAATTGACAATATAGTACAAAAGAATTAGAATTTATATGATGATTTGAAAAATGTAACGGCCACAAGCGTCAAACACAAAATATTGTCGAAGGATGTCGCTTCAGCAAACGGCGTGTTCTTAGTTCTTGAAGAACTAAAGCCGCCTCGTGAAGAACGAAAATTAAAAAAGAAAAATGAAAAGATGCTAAGAGAGTTACGACAGGAGAAGAAGAAGAAGAAGAAGTCCAAAGATTTAATATGATGAAAAGATGAGTAACGACAACAACAACAACAAAAAATGTCAAAAACAACACAAAACAAACGACAGAATGTGGAAAACCAGAGCGAGAGAGAACAACAAAAAAGAAGATTGAAGCCAACAAAAGAAAAACAAACGACAATGTCAGCAAGATAAACATAATTAACTGAACAAACGACAATAGTATGAAAACAACGTCAAATGCCAAACGACAACAAGCTTTGAAACGAGAATAAAATCATAAACGATATGAATAAAACAAGGAACGTTAAAATTGAAAATGACAACAATATAAGAAAGGATTAATTTCAAAAATTTCCCCTGAACTATAATTATTGTTGCACTTTGCCTCCTAGATTTCAAAACGTAACATCCTCTCTCTTTGAATTTTGTTTCGTTAACAATTTTGCTCATTCTGTTACATTGAGTGACGGAATCCGTTACGTGTCCATTATTTAGTAAGATTTGAAAGTAGAATTACGTTTATACCCATCTTTATTTAGTGATCATCGTTCGCCGGCAAGCCCTTGAGATCAAAGTACCTCGGCTCAATCATGGTCAAGCTTGGGGGCTTCCCATTCCTATCATCCTTCTTAAACTTCAAATCAAACTGATGAAACTTAAAAATGTACTTCAGTTTCCTCAAATTCCTCTAAAACAAGGTTGTGGGTAGGTTCCGAAAGTAAATCCCAAACTCCAAACCATTTTAATGAACAGAATCAAATATGGTCTTTTTGTGGATACCCTTGATCCAATTGCTTCTTGACATGGTTGGGAGATATGGACAAAGCTTGCTCAACAAAACCAGTCATGGAGGGAACTGAAGCATAGCCAAATACTTGTTGCGCAACGGCCTCGAAAGAGTGCCCAGGATCCGGATCAATGAACTCAGCATCGTCGGTGAAGCAAATCGTTTCGGGTTTCTGGGTTTTGGTGGAAGCGGGATTGCATTCTTCACTAGTGACGCCATTGATGTTTGGGTTCACGGATTTCTTCATCCACCCCAGCATGTGATTGAAGGAGTGATTCTCCATCACCAAAACAACAATGGTTTTGATGGGTTGTTGTTGGTGGCCGGAGACGAAATGGGTCGTTTGGGAAGTCCATAAGAACCAGGGTTCAAATCTTAAATTAGAACCATCCTAACTAAATATTGATTCTGAATGAATCATATCAGAATTATTTTTTATTTTTTATAAACAAACACTAGTTCTTAACCAAAATTATGGTTCCGGATTCAGAACCCTTACACCAAACAACACCTTAGTTAATGAAGACATTCCGCGTAGCTTTTGGAATCATTTGGCTGGAAAGTACGGAAATATATATCAGCCATAGGAAATATAAGGCTGAGTCTTAATTTAAAAAATAAAAAAATAAAAAAAAAACTTAATTAGTTAATTTGCTACTTTGTTTAGTAGTTTGTCTGCGTATATATTAGGTTAGACTTAGAAATTTTAACTTCCATATGTCCGATGTGCACTTAAAAAACATTTCTTATTAATTTAATGAAATTTAATACAATGGTTTATTAAATAGTAGTTGATCAATACTAGAGAAACATAAGGGTTCTAAAAAAAATTTAATGGCTCCCTGATAGAGGGAAATGAATTGACGAAATCAGAGAGAGCATACAAGAGAGAAACAGAATTTCTTTCATTATCTGATTTGCATTAATTAAAGAAATTCTTACATTAAAATATATCTAATAATGTGTAAATACACAAACATTTAATGAGTTTCTTTCTGTACGTAGCAATTTGTGCCTAATGAAAGGAGATAATTCATAGCTAAAGATGAAGCAGAAGAAAACAAGAGTTTAACTGATTAATTAACAATATACAGCTTTGAAGCATCTTAATTACAGCATCACAAGCATCACACTTAGAGACAAGTCATCCTGGAAAACGACGTGATCATAAAACAAAATAAAACAATTAGACATGATTTTTAAATAGTGTTTCGTCTCTTTTCTGTCTTTAAAATCTTGTGTAATTCCTCAGGTTTGCAAGGAACCACAAGAGCTCCAGTTTGTTGAAAACCATATTCCTCCTCAGCCTGCTCAAGCAGCCTCAGAAACGTAGGGCTATTTAAGCACTCGAGCTTAACAACAAACCTCTTTTTTTCGGCACCATTCACTGCCAAGACCGCGAAATGCCCTTCCTTCACATCATCCGGCACTGCTAATTTTGTCACTTCCAATTCTTCTCCATCAGAATCGCGACCATCTTCTTTTGTTGCTGCTGAGAGCGAGAAGCGCTTTTGCAGTTTTCCGATAAAAAGCCGAAGCCTAAGCAGGCCTGTAGCTCTTTGTTCCCGGCCGTAGTACTTTTGAGTACACATTCTTGTTGATGATAAGACTAAACAAGGCTATGATTTGAAACTTAGGATATATGTTCCTCTTCGTTATTTGTGATGGACATTTAATAGTGGCTTTGCTTGTTTGAGGGATATTAGTAACAAGGAAGAAATTTCTCTAAGGGTCCAATGAAGAGACAATAATTTCATGTGATTGATGCAACTTGTCGCGCAATAAGTACTTTTGTCCCTCTTCTAATCTTTAGTTGCACATGGAGAGAAACACGTTATTTGAACACAACTTCTTTGGTGATGTAAAAAAAAAAGAAAAAGAAAAAAAAAACAATGAATAATGGATAATTCTGACCCCACCTTAGATAAAGGATTTTATTTTATGAAATTTTTTGGATAATTCTTCAATGATGATGGGGTCTCCTTAAACTGGAAATGTAATATAAATCTCAATGTGGGAGCTTCAGTTGATAAAGAAATTCCGCGTAGCTTTTGCAGTCCTTTTGCTGGCAAGTCCGAAATGTTTAGCAGGAAGATAAGGTGTCACACTTCATTTTTTCTTTTTTTTTTTTTTTTTTTGGGCCTCCCCTTGGTAATTATAGTAACCCTCATTAACATAAGAAACAAAGATGGAACACTTTTGCCTTGATAATTATTTCTCATTATGCCGAGACGAGCCGACCCCGAGCAGGCCTATTTTCCGCGAGTTTATGGTCCTGTCGGGGCGTTGCAGTTAATGATTTTCCCACCCTAATTCCGTCGGCTTGGCTGAGTTCTGGCTAAACCCGGCCGATGTACACCCCTAACACAGACATGTAAATTCATTTCAATTTGTACGACTGGAATATGAAATTTTTGTGGCAGAAAGGTGGATTATTAAAAGAGCACATGTACCAACTTTTAGTTTTCAGTGATAATGAAAAGAGAGGTATTTCACAGCTCAATAAACAAAATAAAGTAGAAGCAAATGTATGTCGCGATGATTATCTATTAAATATAAAAATTTAATTATGTGACTATAAGAATGCAATTTCATTAATTACAATAAATTTTTTTACCAATTAATAATTGTCGAATCAATATTTTAAAGTTAAAATAATGATTGATAAATATTGAAGTAACCATTAAATTCATATGTGTGGAAGACTCAATAAACAACTGATTAACAAGGATTCAGTTGTGTAGTAGTATCGCCCTATACATATACGACAGAAATGTTGCATGAAGGTGTATATTAAGCTCTTCAAAACTAGATTTGACTTATGTTCTTCGCCTCTCCATTTGGGCCCTCGGGAAGGAGAAAGTTCTCTGTAATATCTGCAAAAACATGATCTATTTTAGAAGTTTTTCAAGCACCGGCATTTCTGTTTGCTTTTCTTGTTTCTTTTTTTTTTTTTTTTCCTCGACAGATATTTGAGCAAAGATTCGTTAAAGTTTAAAACCCATCTGTCTCACAGCTTGCGCATCGCAAGTACAAGAAAACGCGTACTAAATGTATAAATAAAAATAAAATCCCACACCGACAATGTACAAGAGAAATTATGAGTTTTGAAAAATGTGACACTAAAAAAAATATCACAACATGCCGCTTTCGGTAAAAGGCAGGTTCATAGTAAAGCAAAACATAAATAAATAAATAAATAAAAATAAAAATAAAAAAGAGAGGGAAAAAAAAAAGATATCAGAAACGACAATTAAAGACTAAACGGCAGAGAATTTCAGACGACAAGAATCACGCAAAATGAAACGAGAGAGAGAGAGAGATTAAAAGATATGAGAAACGACAATTAAAGATTTCTAAACGGCAGAGAATTTCAGACGACAAAAATCACGCAAAATGAAACGAGAGAGAGAGAGAGAGAGAGAGAGATTAAAAGATATGAGAAACGACAATTAAATACTAAACGGCAGAGAATTTCAGACGACAAGAATCACGCAAAATGATATCAAAAGTATAACAACGTCAAAAGGTTGAGAATCAAGGAAAGAAAACGACATCATAAATATTTTTCAAAAAAAAGGCGTGAAACAAAAAGTTAAAAGAACAATAATGAAAACGACATCAAAAGAAAAAACAATAGATGGTACTAGGAAAGGATGAAAAAGTCACAAAAAATAACAAAATAAACGATAAAATGATCAGAAAAGGATAAAATTCCGGTAAATGAAAACGACATCAAAATAAAAGCAATCGATGGTACCTAGAAAAGGACATTAATCTTGGAGACTAAAGACGTACACGAAATAACACAAAAAACGACAAGATGATTAGGAAACGACAAGGAAAGGATACAAAATATCAGCAATAAACTACAATAGCAAAGAAGTGGCATGAACAGGAAAATTAAAACAAAAACATAATAAAAAAATAGCCAACAAAAGGAACGAAAACGACAGCGTTTTTGGAAACAAGAATAGCTTGATAAACGACAAGAAATGAAAAGGACAATGCGCACGACATAAGAAAAGGAACAATCACAATTTAGTGGGACACCACTAAAGAATGCACAAACAACAGACAGTAGAAACTAGAAAACCAGAACACTGATAGAAACGGCATCAAAACACCAAACGACAACAAAAAGATGGAGAGCCGCGCGCGCGCACACACACACACAAACGATCACATGAACACTAAAAACGACAAAAGTTAAACAAGGGGCATGAACATCCAAAATGTAAACATCTCTGGGGAAGTCCCTCTGACGTAGCATGTAAATATAAAAGAACATAACATGACAGTCTTTATATGACTAAATTCTTTGATGTTACACCTTTGTAAGGTCAATATAATGATCATCCATTGCCATTTTACGTTTTTCATAACTACGTAAGGTACCCAAAAAAAAGCCACATATATATATATATATATATATGAAAATGATACTGCGGATTGCTTGAACCCCACTTTGCTACTTTTTTATACCATGAGAATTTGAAAATTACTCATACGTAGATTTTGGTGTCATTTAGATGGAAAGTACAGAAATATGTTACATTAGTCTACACAGTTATAAGTTAAATTTTTTATTATAGCCAGCATAATAATTAGTTGTATTTGTATACTGGGTTCTAGGAAGATTTTGTTAATCAATTGTTAATTTTAAATTGGATAAAACATGGAGAGGATTTCATCAATTGAAGCTGCAATCATGGAAATATATCTGCGCTCGAAAGAACCATTGCCCAAAGTATTTTACTCAAGGTAAAATATATAACACCAGGCATGCATCAGTATCTTTTCTGAGTCATGTAAGGAAATATGTTTGTAAATACATCATCAATGAGTCTGACCAACTCTCTGCCTACGTCAGACATTTTCTTATGTAGATACATAAACATTTGATGGGCTCCATTCTGAACCTGTTTTTCACCTTTTTTTTTTTTTTTTTTTTTTTTTTTTGTAGCCAGAAACTTTGTGGAATTTCTTTGGAGAACTTGGATTTCTTTAAACTTTTAGGGCTAAGAAAATATAGTTAAGGTTACAACTTTCAATTCCTTTTACCATTGTACACTTAGAGAAGTCATCCTATAAAATAACAACAACAACAACAGAATACTACAAATCATATCCCATAAAATCACTAGACAAGAATACAAACACCCGGAAATAGAAACAATATCTTTTCTACTAATTTTGTAACGAGATGAACTGACCCAATCATAGATAGATAGAGATGTTGGTCTGGAATTCAGTCGGATCTTAGTAGACTGAAATGAAGAATCATTGTCCAAAATTTTTTGTCTTTAACTAAATTAATGATTAAAAAGTTTAAATATTGTTTTTAGAAATTATTTTATTAATGCACCACGCAAAGTCTGCAGCTTTCAAGTTCATACATAGTTGTAGAGATCACAGTCTCATAATTTAAACTGGCCTAACACATTTATTTATTTATTTATATATTTCTTATTATTATTATTATTTTGCAGGAATGGGAATCTGAAGTATTTTGGGCAAGTGGATATATAATATTATTGCTGATGGCATGACCCTATCTTTTGTAAAGGATTTATTATTTTGTATTTCATGGGAATTTTTGTGAATAAATATTGCCATCATTTAATTAAGTGGTGGGTCTCTTTAAATTAACAGGAAATAAAATAATTACTGACATTCCGCGTAGTTTTTGCAGTTGTTTGGTTGGCAAGTACGGAAATGTTGTCCCTTGAAATTGGAATATAAAACACAGGACGAAAGCAATGTGTAGTCATCTCTAATTTCTTGAACGAACTTGTAGGCTCAAATAATTGATATATGTAAAATAACTCCAAAAGTGATCATCTCTAATATCAATGTTAATATCAATTATACATTTAACACCAAAATGTGTGATATATATATATATATATGTTTTTATTTATACTCTGATGCATAATGATATTTTTAAATGTTAAATCTATTTTTCACCATAATTATTAAGTTTTGAAATTTGTAAAAGTAAGTTTTTAATTTAAAACTAATTTCAAAAATGTAAAAATTGCAATGATTAAATAAAATGGTAAATATATCAACCAATAACAATTAAATGTTAAATTTATTATATGTTATATGATAAATTTAGCATAAAAAATAACACTGCATTAGATAATATGTTTTACACCTAAATGTTAAATTTATCATTAACATATCAATCATAACATTACATTAGAGATAGTAACGAAGCTAGCTAAGGCTCAGAGGGGACTGCAGCCCCTGAGCCCAGCTAAATGCTTTGGTGTTCTTTCAAAATTTATTAGTTTACCCTATTTTTTCTTACTTAACCCCTGTAAAATTTTCTATTTCTAAGTTTTAAGCTAAAATTGTTTAAAAAATTTATTTACATCCTTAAGTTTGATACAATATTTATATTATTTTTCCCCTTTAAAATTTTTCTAATTCTATATTTTGTCTAGAATATTAATATATTTTTATTTACACTCTCAATTTTTACTTTAAAAATACTCTATTGTGCAAAAAATTTAGTTTAAAATTTTTGTTTAGCCCCCTGAAATTTTTTTCTGACTTCATCATTGATTGGAGATGCCCTAAGCAAGCTTCCTTTCATTTGTACCGGCCAATATATATATATTTACATGATTTTTTATAAGTAGAAGTGTAGGAGAGAAAAGTGGAAGGAGGAAATGGAGTTTTGGTATATTAGTGGCTGCATAATTATGAGTATGTGTACTTATTTGGTAGGATCGAGGGATATGGCTAGGGATTTGAATCACCAATCAAGCGAGATTTTTCTGTCCTTCCAAGATTGGCCATAGACTGTGGAGGGGAAAATTGGAAATTTTTTGTTTAACAAGGTACATTGCATTAAAAAATATATACATATATGTAAACTAAATATTTGTTATATTTATGCCTATAAATCTGTCATTTCCATTCTCCTATTCCTTTATACTACTAAACAAGAGAGATGATGTTCAGAGCCAAAAAAGAGAGAGAGAGAGAGAGAGCAAGATGATTTTATTTCATTTCTAAGACAAAGTAAATGCACTGCAGCCATGTAGATCCGTACTTCCAATCTAGATGATATATGGTTTGTTTGGAGAACTTAAATCATTTTTAATTATCAGAGCTAATACTTTAAGATCAGATAATAATGATAATAAATAATATATGATAATAAAAGCAGCATGACTCCAATAACAAGTTTGATCTCACGTCATTAAAAATGTGTGAAGTAGAGTATAATTAGATGTACAACTTAACTTGAACATCCTAATTAATTACTAGCCGCATTGCAAGAAGTACGTACAAATAAAGAAGTCATCCAAGAAAAATATCATAAAACCAAAAAAAAATACAAAAAAAAAAAAAAACAATGGAACATGAATGTAACAACAATGAGTTCAGACATTAATCTCTAGCTAGCATTCTTCAATCATGCTCAAAATCTTGTGCAACTCCTCAGGTTTACAAGGAACGACAAGAGTTCCGGTTTGCTCAAAACCATATTCCTCCTCAGCCTGCTCAAGTAACCCGAGAAACGCAGGGCTATTCAAGAACTCAAGCTTAACAACAAACCTCTTTCTCTCACCGCCCTTCACCGCGAAAACCGCGAAATGCCCTTCCTTAACGTCGTCCGGTACGGCGGCAGTACTACTCGTCGACGTTTCTCGATCTTCATGATCTTCTCCTCCGGCCGCCGCCGAAAACGAGAGACCCCGTTGGAGCTTTCGGATGAGGAGGCGAAGCATGAGCAAGCCTGCAGTTCTCTCTTCCCCGCGGACGTGGTACTTTTCGGTACACATGATAATGAATATATCACTGTTGATTGATGATGATAAGACACAACTTATTATGAACAAGTTGTGCTTATGATGTTTCACTTTGTTGTTATAGTGTGATGGAGAGCTTATATATATATATATATATATGTATATGATTGGAATGTGATTATGAGAAGCATGAGGGAAATTTCTCTTTGGGGGTCCAAGGGGGGAGAGATAATTGCATGTGGCTGTGATAACACGTACGTCATTTAATGCTTTGGATTTTTTGTCTCACTTCTAATTCTTTCTCTGGCCATCTATTGAACACGAAATTGATTCACTTGGTGGTGAAAAATAAATTGAATAATGGTACTTTTTGTTGGTGATTTATTTTATGTGTTTTGAAACCATTAAATATGACTTCCATAATTACAATTTTCGAGATAGTGATTAAATTCTACACTATCTAGGAGATGCTTTTTGGAAATTGAAAAATGTGGAATTGTATGTTTAGTTTGTTGTCTGAAAAAAAATATATATTACCATAAAAACATTTAAGAAAAAAGGATAAGAGATAGGTAGATTGGTCTAATTTTAAGATTCATATGATAGTGAAAACACCTTTTACTCTTTTCATTACTGGCATATCGAAAATGGTTGAACATTTATCTTATGAAAACATGCTACGAAATATGGTTTTTTTTTTCCCCTATACCTAGTTGTCCTAAGACCTTCATTACCATTAAGATGCAAAAATATAAGACATCAACCAAGCGGGTCTTCAGTTTTCAATAGAGACGTAAATTGAAGCTTTAATGTTGGGCCATAAACTATAGTTTAGAGTTGGAATATTGTATGCACTCTTTTTTTTTTTTTTTTTGGTAACTATTTCATCAAGTTAAGTTTCACAAAAAAATCTTTTATTATGGCACTTTGGTTTGAGTAACAACGTCCGATTGTGTATGAAAACTTGACTAACACTTATGATTGATGTCAAGTTTTCCTGGTTGACTATATGACTTCTTAAATTTTTACAATGTCGGCGAGATCATTGAACAAATATTGATCCCGATAATGTTTTTATCGCTTTGTAATAAGATTAATGGCAAGTGGAGTGGAGAGTACTAGAAAGGACGTGGCCTCTTATTAGCCTTTTTTTTTTTTTTTTTCAAAAGGACGTCCTTTCAGCTCTCAACATTCTCAAGTTTAGTTTGACTAGTCAAGTGTAATTTACGCTTAAGCAGCTACTTTAGCATACGTCGGTTACTATATGATGGAAAATATATAAAAGGAGGGGTGGAAAATTAAAAGGAAATTTAAGTAATAAAATAATAAGATGCTAAAAATAAAAGGAAAGAAGATTTTAATTTATAATATTGTTTAGCAGAAGATCAGAAAAGAAAGAAAAAAAAAATGTCTATTCTAATTTTTTTTACAACTATACTCATGCAAATAAGAACATGGTCCCTTAAAACAAAAAAAAAATAAAGAAAGAAAAAAAAAATGTCTATTCTAATTTTTTTTACAACTATACTCTTATGCAAATAAGAACATGGTCCCTTAAAACAAAACAAAAAAATAAATAAGAACATGAGATGTGATTAAGGGCCAAAATGGTTATTTGATAATGTCTAGTCTAATTTATTTTATAACTATACTCTTTTGCAAATAAGAACATGTGGTGTGACATAATGTCTAGTTGAGACAATATATGGGTGTTCAAACACTGTCCCAACTTCTTTTGAGAATTTAAAATATACTTTTATCTTGCAAAAACAAAAGTAAGATTAAATAATTGCTCATATATAAATCTTGGCATTATTCTAGATTAAAACAAATATGCAGAATTGTTTGGTAGGGGTTTGAAAAAAAAATATTCTACTTGGCAGTTTTTTACTATCAGATCATCATCAAGTTCTATTAAATCGACAAGCCTTTTTTTAGTCTAATAAGATTATAATGTGATCTGAAGGTTAAAGTTCTATACAGGTAGATTTGTGTTTCATATCTTTCTAATGATTTTTCCAAAGTACATCTTCATGTAGAAAGGCAATTTTAATAACCAGTAAAGATCGTACAAATGATAGTTTTCTTTTTGTGACTATGTCCAGTCAGAAAAATAAATAAAAATATAACAAATTGTACTAGACACGGCTATTTTTTCACTTTTCATTTTATTAAATGATTTAATTTGAGTAATGTTATAGAGTACCGGTGATGCTAAGTACCGCCATCTAATAAAATGCAGGACCCGCAATGTAAAACCTACAAATAAGATCCATCTTTTATTAGATGGTAGTGCTTAACACCAGTGGTTGTTTGATTGACTAATCAATTCTTCATAAGTCGGTCACTGAGATGTTAGGCAAGGCTCATGATCATGTCAATTGTACATGATCATACTTATTGTTTTAGTTTAGCAAAGAAAAAAACAGACACAATATGGTTCTTGTACCGAATGGTACAATCCCTTTTCTATTATTGTCCGATGTAGGCTGGGGAGCGGCTTTAATCAATAACACTTTCATGTTTAAAGTAGGCTCGCCTTGGTTAACATATATAAAAGGCATATTTATTCCCTCGAAAAAAGTATATAATAATATGTAAAAGGAAAGAAAGAAAGATAAAAGACATGATGCATTTTGCAAAACGGAAGTATGGTTTCCATTTTATTGAGTTGGCATCCAAAAATAATTTACTATACTATTGAATCCTCAATTGCTACAGAAACTAAAATTGCGCATCTTTCATCGGTATATATGAATACAATTAATGGGGAGCCAAAATTAATAACCTATTTTTCTTTACGAGATCTTTATTCATATATACATATATATATATATATACACACACACGTTATACATGACATATGTAATTTATATATATATATATATACATATATATATATATATATATACACACACACGTTATACATGACATATGTAATTTATATATATATATATATATATATAATGGTTTGTATTATGACGTATGATTTTGAGAAGAGAATCATCCCACGGAAGGAGAAGAATCACTTTGTCTGAGCAGCAAAATTTTAACGGGGGACAATTTCACGTGTTGCATTTTCATCGTTAGATATTTATTTTTTTGACAAATTTAAGAAATTTGCCCCATACTTTTGTATTTTTTCACTTTGTCTGCATATTTTTAAAATGTGTTATTCAACCCCGTGAAGAATGAACTTTGGCAAGAATTCTTTATTCATAATTCCAACAAGGAATCGGACAGAAAAACTTATATGGCAAAAGTGAAAAAATGTAAATCTGATATTGGACAGTGATTAGAAGGTTTAAACCCTCTTTTGAGTTTTTCTATTTTCAAAGAAAAAACGACCATCTACCAACATTAAAATAAGGTCATTTACAAAATAATTAAGTCAATTTAAGCTTTTTTTTTTTACTCAAATTAAAAATTTAAGCCGATACAAGGGTTATATCGAATTTACATTCCCTTTTTTTTAACTCGAATGATTTGTTTTGCAAACTTCTCATTTTGAAGAGGAGCAAATGGCACGTTTTAAAAGTTTGGGCCAACATGCAACAGTGACAGAACTTTGGAAGAAACTTCTAAAATTTGTCTTGATTTTTCTCTCTATCTTTCGACGGATTGGGACTTGAAACAATCTGAGAGAGAGAGAGAGAGCGAGGGAGGGAGGGAGAGGCAGAGGGAGAGAGATAGAGAGAGAGCGAGGGAGGGAGGGAGAGGGAGAGGGAGAGAGAGAGAGAGAG
>NW_010356638.1:34858-35135 GCF_000414095.1 Morus notabilis | reverse complement strand
GGGGGGGGGGGGGGGGAGGGGGGGGGGGGGGGGGGGGGGGGGGGGGAGGGAGAGAGAGGGCGAAGGAGAGGGAGAGGGGGAGGGAGAGTGAGAGAGAGAGTGAGGGAGAGGGAGATGGGGGGAGAGAGGGAGAGAGGGAGAGGGAGGGAGGGAGGGAGAGAGAGAGAGAAAGAGAGGGAGAGGGAGGGGCGAGGGGGAGAGGGAGGGAGAGAGAGAGAGGGACGGAAAGGGAGAGCGGAAGGGCGAGGGGGGGAGGGAGGGGGAGAGAGAGAGGGGG
>NW_010356638.1:8324-32280 GCF_000414095.1 Morus notabilis | reverse complement strand
GGGGGGGGGGGGGGGGGGGGGGGGGGGGGGAGGGAGAGGGAGAGAGAGAGAGAGAGAGGGAGTGGGAGTGGGAGTGGGAGAGGGAGAGGGAGATGGAGGGAAGGAGAGGGAAAGGGAGAGAGAGAGGTGGAGGGAAGGAGGGAGGGAGGGAGGAAGAGAGAGAGAGAGAGGGAGAGAGGGAAAGGGAGAGGGAGGGGGAGAGGGAGGGAGGGGGAGAAGGAGAGGGAGAGGGAGAGAGGGAGAGAGAGAGGGAGGGAGAGGGAGAGGGAGAGGGGTAGGGGGAAGGGGAGGGGGAAGGAGAAGGAGAGAGGGAGAGAGGGAGAGAGGGAGATGGGGAGGGGGAGTGGGAAAGAGAGGGAGAGGGAGGGATGGAGGGAGAGAGGGAGAAGGAGGGATGGAGGGAGAAAGGGAGAGGGAGGGAGGGAGGGAAGGAGAGAGAGAGAGAGAGGGAGAGAGGGAGAGAGAGAGAGAGAGGGAGAGAGAGAGAGGTCGATTTACCGGAAAAAATAGAGACTAAACTGTCACTGAGAGAGAGAAGATGAATTGGGCCTGCATTGGGCCGTTAACTTTTGAACAGATCTTAAGGTCGATTTACCAAAAAAAATAGAGACTAAACTATCACTGAGAAAGAGAAGATGAATTGCGCCTGCATTGAGCTGTTAATTTTTGGGCATATCTTAAAGTCAATTTATCAAAAAAAAAAAAGATATTAAACTGTCACTTACTCGGAACCATTTGTGTTAATAACCCAAAATTTAAATACAAAAGGGGAGAGGGAGGGGGAGGGGGAGCGAGAGAGAGGGAGAGGGAGAGGGAGAGAGAGAGGGAGAGGGAGAGGGAGAGAGAGCTTTGATTTCTTTTCCTTTTGCTAGCAAAAACTACTGCTTTAAGAGAATCTAAACGTTTGTTGTGATCGTGGAAGATTTCCTAACATCGTAGTGAAATATAAAAGCAAATATTCTACTTTTAAGTTATTTTTCATATTACTATCGCGAATGAATGACAAATTAAACAGTGCAATGTTTGACATGAGCAAATACATGTTGGTTGATAACATAAATGTCATGAAGAAAAGTAAGTGAGAGAGATTGAGAGAGAGCTTTGATTTCTTTTCCTTTTGCTAGCAAAAACTACTGCTTTAAGAGAATCTGAACGTTTGTTGTGATCGTGGAAGATTTCCTAACATCGTAGTGAAATATAAAAGCAAATATTCTACTTTTAAGTTATTTTTCATATTACTATCGCGAATGAATGACAAATTAAACAGTGCAATGTTTTACATGAGCAAATACATGTTGGTTGATAACAGAAATGTCATGAAGAAAAGTAAGTTTCCAAAATATTTTAGGTACTATTGGACGTGAACAGAAAAATACATATTATAAGAGACGTCAACACCGCAATGCATTATTTCTGCCTTGCTATTCTCCTTTACATCCTCATTATTCGAGGATTGATCTATGAAGCAAAAAAACTCAGATATCCCCAGAGCTATTCCCTTTCACAGCTCTCTCATTCCGAGGATTCTCCGCAAGTCATGTGGTCGACACGGAATTGCTAGAGCTCCCTCTTGCGAGAACCCGAACTCTTCCTCAGCTTGCTTGAGCAACTTCAAGAACTCGGGATTGTTGAGATAACAGAGTTCGACAACAAACCTCTCTGGTTCCCAACCTTCTGTGGCGATCACCACAAAATGGCCTTGCTTCATTCCTTTGGACGGTGAGAGACTTGTCTGCAGCTTTCCCACTACGAATCTAAGTATTCCAAGGCTTCCCTTCCTTGGACCCTTGTAGTTTATCGCCTTGTCCATGCTCAAAATAAATCTCAAAACACAAGGCAATTTCTTGGTCTTTTGTATCTGCTATACTGGTGGTGTGTATATATATATATATCTAGACACACACACATATATATGTAGTGCTTAGCGTCTTAGATGGCAGATGTGAACCATTTCCTAAATAGAAAATGAGGTAGGACCATTTTCCCATGTGGTATTTCGTTAATGATCACTTTAACCAAAACCCCCTGTTTCTCTAGGTCGAAGGTTAGTTGTTTTGATAATCATTTTCCATGAAAAGTTGTTTTCCTTCAGACCATTTCACATCTCCTCTAGGGTATACTCTACGTGTACGATGTAATCCAGCCATGTGGATGTTACCTGGCTTTTCCCTTTTTAGTTAGCATCTTAACGACTCCATTTAAGAAATAATAAATACATCTCAAACTTCTTATAACATCTATTTTATAAGTCGATTTTCTATAAACCTGGGGTTGGCTCGGCGGTGAATCACTTGGAGCCTGTTTATCACATATACTCAAACTCAAGTCATTAATTCAATTATAGTATTTTTCTCTCACAAAAAATTTGAATTTCAAACGTTAGAATCAAGAATCATGGTTTAAGTATACCTTTCAAACGGGTCCTTAGACTTAGTTCCTCGGGAGGCATATTAAGTCTAAGGTTCAATTTTCATTTAGTACTATCAATTCTTCGGGCCCATACCTGCGGGCCAGAAGCCCGAGATTTACCCGGTCCATGTAAAGGGGCGCTTTACATGGATCCCGTGGATTAATCGAGATGAAGTCTTGGACACCAAGATTATTATTCCTGGACTGGACTCTTTCTTCATTGTGTCAATTCAGTCCAAATTCACTTCATAACAACCATATATGAAGTTTTGCTTCTAATGACCATAAAACTTAACACTTCCATAGTTCTACCTTGTGCTTGTCCTCATAAGAATTTCTTATCTTAAAAATGTAGATCGTCGAATTCTCAACATTGCTTTCGATTCAATCTAACTCATAATCATCTTCTCATGAAGCCGAACTAGATAGAAAAGCTCAGAAAAGTTCTAGCACATGATCTTTGATGCTGACCAAAGAAAGCTCATAGTTTCACACTAGTGACCGACAATTACCAAACATAGTTTTGTTGTCATCCAACCAAATTTCCAATCTTTCCCACTCTTAAAAAGCTCCTGACTTTGACACACATTTCATCAATAACACCATTGCTCTGCCCATATTATGTCAAGATCCGTTAATTATGCACACTAAATTCAAAATTAGTCACTAAAAACTTTTTTATAGCAAATAACTTGACCCCCAAAAAAAAAAGAAAAATAAAATTTTAACTTTCACTTAGTAAAATACTTCTACTAAATTCATCACTTAATACAAAAAACTTAGATAGATAAGCCCCGACATTATCCATTCTATATATATACATATATAAAATATATTCAACACAACAATCTAATCGAAGTACATAGCAAAGAAGAGGAGACTAGACATCAAAGATGACATTTTTTTTTTTCAATTTTCCAAGAGATGATCAAACCGTGGGTTTGCAGTCGAATCCAGAGCCAGGATCGTCGGTGCTGGGGAAAACCTCGAGTCCCGTGATGACGGCCGCCGGTGGGCCACGGCGGCAGCGCTGCTGCATCTCCTCAACCGAGTTAGGGTTTCCGGAAAACAGAGCCTCGACGGAGCCATCCCTCCTGTTCCTCACCCAGCCCTTGAGCCCTAACTCGTTCGCGTTATCGATCGTCCAATTCCTGTAGAACACGCCCTGTACTCTCCCCTTCACCACAACCCTAACCTGCAAAAATTCTCAATCCAAATTTCCTCAAATTTTCGCATCAATTCGAAGAATCCAGAAAGAATCGGGACCGAAAACTGACCGTTTTGGTGGAGGGGTGGTCGTTGGGAGAGGAGAGAGAAGCGGTGGTCATCGAGGAGAGAGGATGTCGAAGAGTAGGTGGACGAGGTCGGAGCAGAGGAGGAAGAGGAGAGAGAGGAAGAAGAAGACGACGGCGAAGCGGAAGAAGAGGATTAGGAGAAGAACGATGAGGATTATGGAGATGGGAGAGTCCAAAAGCACGATCACCATTGCAATACTGAATTTTCCGCCATTGATGATGAGATTGAGATGTGAAGAATCTTGATCTTCTGTGTTGGAGAATCAGAGGTCTTATTGTTAGGAATTGAAATTGGACTGATGATGATGATGATGATGATGCTGATCCCATTATAGATAGAGTGTGTGTGCTTGCACAGAATCTTTGTTCTGGGGTGTTCTGATTTTTTTTTTTTTGGTGCTGTTTCTGGAAAACGAGTGATTGAGATTGATTGTCCGACGCTTTGGGAGAAACGACATCTATTTTTTATTATTTTATTATTTTTTATAATGGAAACGAAAAAACGACGTTCTTAGGGAAAAACGACGTAAAATTGAATAGAAGACATTATCGTGACAGTATTAGAATAGAACACAACAAGTCAAGCATCTGATTGAAAACGTTAATAAAAGGTCCCAATGACCAAATATTGGGTGATTATCTAATTAAAACGAGAAAACTGAAAAACCACTTCAAACGACAATAAAAGGCCAATAAAAAAACGATAAGAAAAAGCCAAACAACGAAATATTAAGTTATAGCAATAGTATCTAAATAAATGAAAAAAAAAATGATCGATAAATGACGAAGCCTTCAACAACATCACACTGATAAACGACAACACTTATAAAATCTCCATTAAACGACATTGTAATCTTAAGAGAAATAATAAGCCAAAAATAAATCCAAACGAAAATATTGGGTTTTATAGAAAATATCTAAACAAAGAGGACAAAAAATGAAACGATTTAGAAGAAGAAGAATGAGAAGGAGAAGGAGGAGGACAAAAAAAAAAAAAAAAAAAAATCCAATCAATCATAAACGATATCTTTTATGAGAAACGACATAGACGCAAATAAACAACAGTATCACGGCCAATTTTTAAAATACAATAACTAATCCTGACGAAAAATTGTTGAGACATAACCATACTATCTGCATAAACAAAAGAAAAGATTAAAGAGCAAAAATGAATTTCAAAAGCGATAACATCCAACATAAACGACATCATTTATTGAAATCGACATAGATTCTAGTAAAACGACATGTGATGACAATTGTAAATAACTTTAAGTGCCCGTTTGGAAAGCAGATTCAAAGCAGGAGTTTGAACTTATAGTTTAAATTTTATCAGAGAAAATACCGTAACAAAATCTTTTAAATTTAAATTTTTTATAAGAGAAAACACCGTTTGAACTAAAGCAAAATGGATGTGAACCGGTCGTAAGAAAACTAATGCAAACAAAACAACCTTGGGCAGAGAAGAAACAATCTATAAATTCTAAATACACGGAAGAAATTGATCATCCAAACGAAAAAACTACGGAAAGACAACAAAACAAATCCAGACATCTCAACATATAAAATAAACGACATAATCTCCAATAAACGAAAATGGTCAGACCAATTTTCCTAACAAAGTAATGAATGAAAACGACAATATTCAGTGCTAGGCTGAGAAATACATAATACAAATTATACAATACACACACACATATATGTAGATAGACACGCGCGCGCACACAAAGATATTTGCTAAAAATTGCTTTTGATGTTTGTAGAGGGTGAAATTTACGATTGATTAAATCAAGGGTCTCAATAATTAAGTTAAAAGTCGTTCATTGGAGAGATTGAACTGTTGCGAGAACAAGAGCGTTAATAAATAAAAAATAAATAAAAAGAAGTAAAAGAGACGCAGTTTATAGAGGTTTGCTCATTAACGAGAGCTACGTTCTCTGTTTGGCTCCAATAATTTTACTATGTATATTGAAAAGCATTATGAAAGAAGAACGAGATGAGAGAGATAGAGAGAGGAATATTGGAAAATAGAAAGAGAATAATTAAATAATTACTAGAAGTGACATAAGTGCTTGAGTGCGCTCGAGATGATCTTGAACGTCTATTTAAAGATGTCTGAATGCCTTGTATTTATGGCTGATGAGGCTCCACGATTGTTTCTTGTTACCTTAGTTGATTTGGCCTTCAATGAATGATTTCTTTCTGGGTAAAATTTGACCTCCTTTTGTGGATTTACCTTCCTGTTGGCCGGAAACATGGTTAGTTACCCATTACAAGTTGAATCTGCTTTCTTATTGTAAGGTTGCTGAGGATTCAGTCTCTTTATATTGAAGGCAATCAAAAACGCCTAGTAGGTTTATTGCTTGCTGCCCGAGTGAACCGTTGACCTCTTTACGCTTTAATTTCTCTATATTAACCGGTTGATTTTTTTCATTTTCTGAATGATTCCGTTGTCAATTCATGTTTTAGGACTGTATTGTGGATATTCTCTCATTACTTAGTCTCGAAAGCTGAGTAGCGACTCATGGAATCGACTGGTGAAGTTAATTAATGAATGAGTCTTTCTAATATATTTGGAGAGTCGTAATGACTCATTTAGTGACTAACTAAAATCCAAGTCATCATGAGTAAGATAAAAGATGGGGTATGAAATCTGTCCTCAACAATCCTAATAAAGAACATATCATTACTAATGTTAAGACAAAGAACAAGTCAGTAACAAATCCAAACGACAATAATGGGTCATAGAACTTACATCTAGACAGAGTGAAAAAATGAAAATTCCTTAAAAAAAAATTTCAAAACGACAAAACTCTAGAAAATAACGCAAGCAACGATAAACGATATCTTTTTTTTTTTTTTTAAGATCATAAACGATGTCATCTAAAAAATAAATAAATGACATTTTCTATGAAAAAACGACAAATTAGGGGGGGAAAAAAAAGAAAAAGAAAAGAACATTATCACGCCAATGTTTAAATTACAATAATTAGTCTTAAAGAAAAACTGTTGGGCAAGAGCCACAGTATCTAAATAAACGAATGAACAAATTAAAGAGGAAAAAAACTTAGAGAGCGATGGCATGCAACATAAACGACAACGTTTGTTAAAAACCACAGAATCTCTAGTAAATGCCATTATCACGACAATTGTAAACAACTATTGTAACTAATTCGAAGAAATTATTATTGGGTAATAACGAGAATATGCGAATAAAGAAAAAAAAAAAAAAAAAATGATTCTCCAAAAAAAAAAAAAAAAAATAGACGGCAAAACACACAAACGACAAATTAAGAAAAAAGAACTCCAGGCATCTCAATTGTAAACAACTATAGTAACTAATTCGAAGAAATTATCATTGGGTATTAACGAGAATATGCGAATAGCAACAGAAAAAATGATTCTCCAAAAAAATAGACGGCAAAACACACAAACGACGAAAAGAAAAAAACAACTCCAGGCATCTCATCTCAACATATACAATAACCAACATATTCGACGAATTTTTAAACAAAAAAACGAATTTGTTAAGAGATAACGTATGAACAACGAAATATATATATATATATATATATACATATATATATATATACGAACAACGAAAATCTTGAAAACAACAATATTTACCATAAACGACACCGTCGCTAAAAAAAAAAAAAAGAGACACATCATTACCAATGTTGAAAAACACATGACAACTTCAAATGGAAAAATAAAATGGTGATAGCAAGAATATCTAAACAAGCGAAAGAAAATGACAAACAACAAAAACATTTGAAACGGCAACAAACACAATAAACAACATCATATTTAAAACCGGCATGATCTCAAATAAACGACATTACGATACAGAATATCTAATGTAGAAGGGAGATGGTGTGGAACTAAAACTTAAAACGACATTATCTGATGCAAATAGCATAACCAATATGAAAACGACACTAACAAATCCAAATGACAGAATATTGAAAGGCTTCTTCATAAAACGACACGTACATAAAGACGACAATTCTCAAGAAGTCCACAAAAAGGTGAAGAAAACAAATACACACACAAAAGATGCGATATTATTTCAATATCTCGCCCTAAGACCAACCAATATATGGATAAAACAACAAGAACGTGTCAAAAGACAAAAACGAGAATCCTGCAAAATCTCATAAACGACATCAAATTTTGAAGGTGACGGAATTCAATCGAATGATACCTATAACGACGCTTTCAAGAACATCATATGTACAAACGATGTCAATTATCAAAGCAAATTAAATAATGATTTGTAGATAGAACTATTAGCATTAAACCTATCGAATTTATGTGGTACACAAAATTTTAGAAAAAATTTTGGAAATCGTTTTAGGCCTCGTTCAGTTCGTTGATTTGAGTTTTTAATTTGAGCTGAGATGTGATTTTATGTGAGAACTTTTACTGTAGACAAAAAATTATATGTGACTTTTTGTGAGAGCTTTTATCTGTAGCAAAATTAAAATTGAAAACTCGAATTGGTAAAATGAACGAGGCCTTGGTATATATTTTTGTGAACGGCCAATATGATTTCGATCCGGTCTCATTTTTTATTAATTAAGGGGGAAAAAAAAAAGAGCAAACGCTATAGGATCATTTTTCCCATTCTGATCTTATTTTTAGGGCTTATATATACTCTACGCATATTATCAGAAATATATTATCCACGCATATTCTAGTCATCTTTTATCGTATGTATTTTCAAAAACAACTTCAATACGCTTCTTGAAAAATCCTCATACCATTTCCATTATCAAATAAATTGATAGTTGTAGCCTATACCACAAAGTTTGAAAACAGATAGGGTTTGGTCTAGAAAATATTCCCCCATGTTTTATTATAATTATACCATACGATAGTAATACTCTATATGTTGAAGAAACAGAAAGAGAAAGATAAGATTAGAATATATAATTTGTTTTTTTTGAAAACAAGGGAAGAATGAAATTTTAGGTCGTAAGATTATTGGTTTAAGGAAAGAAAAATGCATACATGAGAATAGCTCGTATGCTTATCCAGAACCAAAAGTCAAAAAAAAAAAAAAAAAAAAAAAAAAAAAAAAAAAGAAATCAACAATATATTGTCTCAAATTCTATTGTCTCCTCACGTTAGAATTCGATTAGTCAAATCATAAAATGTGCCCAAAAATTTAAGCAAACTTTACAGTCTCCTCGAGAAAAAAAAAAAAAAAAAAAAAAAAAAAAAAAAAGAGCAGCAGATATTGCATTCACAAAACCTTTACACTAAAAGAAGAGGGAGAGGACTAGTGTGCACGTGGTTTTGAATAAGAACAATCTGTTACTTTTTTTCCTCTTTCTCCCCTATATTTATGTATAAATAAATGAATCTTAAGGGTAAGATATACACAAATATATATATTATTATCCACTAGTAATTAAATTATGTGTTATCTTTTTGACATTAAGAGAAAATGACAAATTCAATCAAATGAATGTGGACAGTACAATTCATAAGTATTCAACGAAAATTCTAATGGCTGCTAAGACTACGAAAAGACTCTAATAATATTGTTTTTGTGAGAAGAGAATTAATCACGACTAATTAGTTAGGGATGAAAAAAAGATATTTTTTTTTTTTTTAAAGGTGAGAAAATGTTTTTCAATGGAAAGAAAAAAGAGTGTGAGAATTTCATCCATGCATATCTAAAATTTGTTTTTTCCTTCCTTGGGAAGAATTTCTAAAATTTGTTATAACATAATCAAAAGGGCATAACTTGGCCCGTTTAGTTCGTTAATTTGAGTTTTTAATTCGAGTTGATATGTGATTTTATGTGAAAGCTTTTTACTGTAACAAAAAAGTTAGATGTGATTGTTTGTAAGAGCTTTTTACTGTAGCAAAACTAGAATTCTAAACTCGAATCAGCGAAATAAACGTGGCCTAAATTTCTTAACTACGTACTACTCATGAGCACTTCTTATAGCTGTTGGGTGCTATATTTTTGTACTACACTTTCATGGTTGGTCCAAATTTCTCCTTCTCTGCCTTCACGTAGTACTTACCAGAATGGCATGTACTAATTCTACTTTTTTTTTTTTGAATGGAAAATTCTACATTCTATTGTTCAACCCCTTTTTTCCATTTTTACTAAAGTTTTCTTCTAATCATACCAAACATGTAGATGTGTTAGTCTTGGGTTGGATGATGAAGAAATAGTTCAAACAACTATGCATAGAACAAGGACAACCACATACTTAGAAATTAATGATCTACATTTCAAAAAAAAAAAAAAAAAAAAAAAACTGATAATAATTTTACCTTAATTATATTATCCAGAAGCATTTTTGTCTAGCTAGTAATCAAATGAGCACACAACGGAAAAACTAATAACCAACTTTTAACCTGAATTATGAGATGTAAACCACTAATGAGTAGGTATTTGACACAAAAGAAGACAGAATAATTAAGAGGACTTAAAAACTTTTAAAAAAAAAAAAAAGAAGATAAAAAAAATAGTGAGAACTTTGGAGAAGACGTGTTGGAAATGAAGAAATGAAAAGGCGTGCAAATTCAAACTCCAACACGGCGCCATGTGTTAATGACGTGGAGTGGGACCCAACATGTTCCACCCATGTCTGTTGGCTCTCTCTCTCTTGATGTATTTCTGAATCTACAAGGAGTCAAATCTTTATGAATCTCTCTTCTGGTTTTTAATTTTATGATCCCAAACCCTTTTCAAACTCTTTGGACCCCACATCCCTATATGTATACCCCACCAAGTGTATATGAGTTATGTCCCTAGCCATACATGGGTCATGACCATATATATTTACGCATATCATGACATATCATGACATGTCATGATAACATAACATGATCATATATATGTATATAATATATATATATATGTGCCTTGGAGTCATAGTCATGTCCGAGTCAGAATTTAGGACCTCATTCATGGCTCACTTTCCTCTTTCTCCTAATGCTCCCTACCAATTCGTCTTCTTATATATTGATGGTGACAAATTCCATTCCCCAAGTTAAACTTCATTATCTTTTTCATCGTTGCTAATTTAGGTTATCCCATTTAAAAAGCAATTAAATATTCGAGATCTAAGGAATATTAATTCGAACGGTACATTGATAAAGAATATACTAATTATGTCACCATTGAGGGAGCCTCTATATTCAGGACGAATCTTGAATTTACTATTGTCTCCACGTGGCGCAATATTTTACACGTGAATCATTATATCAGTATATAAAATTCTGGTAATTTTTGGACTAAAAAAGGAAATCAGTGGTATCTTTACGCCCCACTCAGCGTTTTTAAAGAAATTTACTGAGACCACATGTGGAATGACTTGGAGACGTTTAGGCTTCGTTCACTTCGCGGATTCGAGTTTTTAATTCGAACTGAGATGTAATATTTTTCTGAGAGCTTTTCACTGTAGCAGAAAAAGTTAGATGTGATATTTTCTGAGAGCATTTTACTGTAGAAACCTAAAACTGAAAACTCAAATCGGTAAAATGAACGAGGCATTAGTAAGGAGATTTATACCATGATTTGAATCATGGTTCATAATTTATTATAGTATTTTCTCTCACAAAAAATATACATAAATCAAAAATTATTCTAATATCATAATTCTAATTCATGAACTAAACGTCCCTAAAAACCTGACTCATACTTTCGTCTACCAGCACCAGGAGCCTAAGTCATAATAACTCAAGCTATACTAAGCAAATTCACTGAGAGACATAATTGCAAACTCACTGCGGACGAGGAGGATTAATCAATTTTTGAAAAGTGAGAGAGAATCTTGATAAGTTATGTTCTTGCTGCATGCCACCATTATTGGTGAAAATTTTTGGTAATTAATCTTGCTAATATGACATGTAAAATAAGGTATTTGGGAGATGAATGTGACATGATTATATTACGCCATCCATGCATAGTGATTAGTTTGAAGATTAGTAGTAATGATCATAATTATATCAATTCATATATATATATATATATATATATATTTAGTGCTCGTAAATTCTTTTAATGTTCGTATCTAATTAATATTACATCCCCGTGAATGATGAAAATGTTATAAAGTTGAATTTTTGGGAATCTCCAATCATATCACGTGTCCCTACTTGGATATGGATGCCAAGGGACTGGACAATGAGTTTCTTCGCTTTCACATTAAAAATTCTAAAACAAGGACTTATAGGTCCCAATTTGAAAACTTGTTTAGAAAGTAGAAACTTTTGTTTTTGAAAACAAAGATCAAAAAAGAAACAAGGAAAAACATTCACGGGTCTGTCTCATTTATTTCATTCAAAATTAATATTCCGAAGCAATCGTTCTTAATTGAAGCTAGGGATCATCTTGACAATATCAAATTTTTGAACAATGACAATGTACCAACTTCTTGCAGATTTATAAGAAAGGCAAGAAGGTAAGGGAGGGAAGAAAAAAAAAAAACTTTACTTTTCATTGGCTGGCTGATTTCAAAGCACACCTTTTGGCAAAAATGTAAATACATTTATAGTCTTTGGCATCGTTCATTTCGCGGATTTAAATTTTTAATTCAAGTTTCAAAGCACACCTTTTGGCAAAAATGTAAATACATTTATAGTCTTTGGCCTCGTTCATTTCGCGGATTTAAATTTTTAATTCAAGTTGAGATGTGATATTTTCTGAGAACTTTTTAGAAAAAATTAAATGTGACATTTTCTGAGAGCTTTTTACTGTAAAAATTTAAAATTAAAAACTCAAATCGATGAAATGAACGAGACCTCAATCTTCCTTTTCTTACCAATTTTTCCTTGATTTTTTGTTTTCTCTATTGCGTTGATTTTTCTCGTTTTGGGTTGGTGATTTTGTTGGTGGGTTCAGTGCAAGCTTCTGTCGTTTGCCTTCTTTCTTCCTTTGCTGTCTTTGATTTGCTGTTTTCGATTAGGGCTTTTATTCATGTTGTGTTTTTTTTCTCTTGAGGGTTATGGGTTTTACCCTCTATTCGTATGTTGATTTTGCGTTGCTTAGATTTAGGATTTTCAGTGGCTTTTTTTTTCCTATTGTATTCTTTCCGGAATTGATTTTTTGGACTTGGTACATTTTGTTTTCTATATTTTTTTGGGGTTTCGGAAAAATATAATTTTCGTTCATTTCGCGGATTTAAATTTTTAATTCAAGTTGAGATGTGATATTTTCTGAGAGCTTTTTACTGTAACAGAAAAAGTTAGATGTGACATTTTCTGAGAGTTTTTTACTGTAAAAATCTAGAACTGAAAACTCGAATTGGTGAAATAAACGATGCCTTTATTTAAAAAATAAAATAAAATATGTGTCGGTGGAATCAAAATATGTGTGTTTAATGCTTTACTTAGTACTCCTTCTGTCCTCAAAACTGTCGTGTGCTTTTGTTTGAACCAATAGATTAATATTGTTTTTTAGCTTTGAATAGATTAAAAATATTGTTTAATGGGAAATAATAGAAACCAAATGTTCATTTCTATTTAGTAATGTGTTCTTCTTATTTCGTTTGCATTCCATCAAAGTATTAATTAATTATTATATAGGGGTCATGAGGAACAATTTTTTATACGGCATTGTGACATTTTCTCGAAGCTACCTATCATTAATCTTTTCAAATCCGGTGATTGCCCCTTGATTTTTGAAATGCCTGCAAATATTTTGCTTGAAGTTGAAGGGATATTTGCAGTACTCGGTTAGTAAAGCATTAAGTATAGGGTGGTTATCTATTAGTCAAAAGATGACTAACTATCACCCATTAATCCACATCTAATGTTCAAGGATTGACATAAAATGCTATCTTCTTAGATCTTAAAAAAAATATTAACAATATTTAGATATAAATATATTATTAATTTATTGCCTTTTCATTAATTTTGAGGGATTTAATGGATCACATAGGTGTTATTTTTGTACTACAAAAACTCTTAGTACAAAGTAAAAATTAGTTAGAGGGTACGTAGGTAAGTTATTAATGTGGCAAAGGGCTTTATATATACATTAAAAAGTAGAAATTAAACTTATGGAGAAAGGAGAGAAACACCTTAAAAGTACGGTTAGGATTTCTACCGTTTATTTTTTATTAATAACTTTTTTAGTCAAATAACGTATTAATAAAAAGGTATTAATCAATACTGAGACGGTAAATATTTAAATTCATGCACACTCTTAAAAGTAAATCTGTAATTTTCTCTAAACACCTCAGCAACCCCACTTATATAAGAAGAAGAAGAAGGGTTGCTTAGTAAGTAATAAAGTTAGGTGACAAAAATATGGTAACAACTAACTAGAAAAACAAATTAAAGGCGTTAGTCAAGGCGTGTATACGTGTGATACATAAGCGTCCAAATGGATGGAGAAAAAGAGCTACGTACGTACCAAGAATGAGCTAAAAATGGCTGGCTCTTTCCCACGTTGTATTTTTCTCGGGAAACAAACAAAAACTTTAGAAATTGATATAACCTCTTTTAAACTTACATATGCGTCCTATTAAGTGGAATTTCCACTGCATTATTACACTCTCTTTGGAATCATTGTTTTAGTTAAAGCCGGATAATCAATCACATATGACGTTCAAGAAATGTTAATCAAGCTCTAGAAGCTTTTTTGATAATTAAGTACTAGAAGCTTATCTTAAGATTTTATAAACTAAGTGTTAGGTTCAATACGTAGCTACTTGTAACGCGTCCACTACTATATAGTCCATTGTTTTAGGACTTTTTCAATATTGATTATTATATGTATGTGGCCCAATATTTTTGTTAATGTACATAGTTTCGGTACTTTCTTTATGTGACATAAAAAATTAATTAAATGCCAACCATGGGTGTTTAATTAGCACATAATAATAGTACTAATACTTAATTATTATTATTTTAAAACCATCCGTGGGTTTAGTTGGGTGGGTTTGGATTAAGATTATGACCTCAATATGCTAATCCAACAAGAAGAATGCCCTATCCATCAATCCAACTGTCTATGAAAGCTGACGTGGAGCCCAATTGGAACAGTGCATTGTGGGTCAGGTGTCATATTAGTTCTTGGTTGGGGCCCACGGTCCAACTCACCTCATGTTGTCATTTCCAAGCTAAAGAGGGATAAATATGAAAAATAAAATAAAAAACATACTTCTTCTTAGTGACATTTTGTTAAGAGTGACAGAAAGCTTGGTGGATTTGTTTATGCGGCATGATTCATACTTCGTGACAATAATGCAGGTCATATCCCTAAAATTAGGTAATAATATTCAGTTTGTGTTTTTTTTTTCCCCTTTTTAATGAGTAATGGGAAAGAATTTATTGGCATCAAATCTGGATAAATCCATTGGAGAGATTGATAAATGTGTCATGCTCTATATCTCATTGGCCAAGGACAAAAAGATCAGCATCAATAAAAATACGTAAAAAATTATATATCTACAAAATGTTAATTCATTTCAAGGAATATATATCCATGACAATGTCGCATATATAGTAGAAAATGGTTATCTTTTTTTCTTTCGAGAAAGCCAAAAATGACTTTCATTATCTATTAGTTAGGTCTATGTCTTTATTAAATACATATACTCAGTTATCCTAAAGGGACGTAGGAGCATATATAGTTACTTTTCAAAAATGTTTATGAATATTTAGGAAAAAGTTTCATCTTTGTAAGTATGAGACTATATATACATATATATATATATGCGACATGAACATTTCTTCTTTTTACAATATTGAACCTTAATGAGGGTACGTATGTTTAATATCAAGTAGCATGCAACTATATATGCAAGTGGAAGATGGCCAATTGCTTGCCCTAATTATTCAAAAGTTGGTGTTATAGGTGAATAAATTGATGAAATGACAAGGAAATGCAACTACATTTAATCGATCATTCTTTTTCAATTATATATATATATATAAATATATATATATATATATAGAGAGAGAGAGAGAGAGCTAGTGTGACACATACGATTAGAATAACCAAATTATAGATATTAACTATATATCTTAGCATTAATTTTCATTTTTATAACTATTGTATTTCGTTTTCATACATAGACTTAATTACTATCATGAGCACATTTTTTTAATCAGATAATCCCTTATCAAAAACAAAACCTTGGAAATTAATTATTAAGAGAAGGCCGCGTGCAGACTCAAAATTTTTGCATGCTTGTATGTTTATGTAACCACGATTAATATCTATATGTAATTTAATTTATACTTGTGAATTGTTTATAAAGTTTCAAGATAAGATAAAATTATTATGCTTTTTATGTTTTTATTTGTACGTGCAGGATTGATCTTATGTGTTTTTTAGGGAGATATTTTTATTATATTATTTGTTATGCACACACACACACATATATATCCTGTATATATATATATATTTATCGCCTATCACAATCAGATACTTTAATAGGGTCATTGTTAAAGAAGGCATGATAAATGATGCAAGCAAAAAATTTCATAAGCATTTCTTATCCTCAAAATGATTGGCTGCTCTGTCGTCTTGTCTTCGATATATACATATTGATATACATCGAACAATTATCTCGACACATACGTAATTATACGTCACACCATTTAATATCCATATAGATCTTTTGTCGTTCGTGTCCATTAAGTAATTTGCATTCATTAGAGGCTTTTTTATTGGATTTTAATGGGTCATATATATATATATATATATATATATTACACAAAAAAATAAAGATCTACAATTCTGTCCGTTCTTTTATTCCCTGCCGAACAAATTAGGATATATTTTGATTAATGGAATACTCATGAGTCCTGAGTTTATATTTTCATTTTTTTCCCGAAGTATGTATGTGTTATTCAAGATATTAGAGACATCTTTATTTAAACTCGTTGTGATTCAGTTTGCTATACATCTCGTAAAGAAAATAGTATGACTCACACGTTAATTGATCATGTTTTTATTTTCTCTGTTAATTTATTTTGACGTGATTCTTTACCTTATTTTATTAGTCGCGTTGCAAGAAGAGATTTTGTTCGTGATTAATTAATCTTTCAAGTTTATCCTAAAAAAATAAAACTTTTTTTTTTTTTGCTGCTTAATTTCAGAAAAAAAATAAATAAAATTATGAAGCCTTTGGAAAGGTCACTTTGGCTTAGCTTTTTGACCTTTCGCCGTATAGATTTCTGTTTCCGGCTTGCTTAGGTCATCGACCCAAATTGTTAAAGTGAGTCCATGATTGTTTCTTTTATACAATTGCTTATTCCCCACGTACGGTCCCCAACAATAATTTAAAAACCAAACAAAAAACAAAAAACAAAAAGAAAAAGGAAACTTTCCATTTGGAAAATTCAATAGTGGGGAAAAAGAAAATAATTAGCTAAAGAAACAAAAAATCAAGCACTTGACGTGCTAAGTGCATGAAGAAATATCCACAATCTACCTTAATTAAATGCATGCATGTGTTATTCATGGAATATATTTATACTACTAAATGCACTTGGCACCAAAATAAGGCAATTTCGTGGTTAATCTATATTGGGTTTCCCTTAAGGCATTGGTGATGATAGGATTTGGAAATAGAATATAATCTATATTGGGTTTCCCATAAAATAAAGGCATTCGTGATGATAGGTTTGGAAATAGAATATTAAGTCCGTTTAATTGGAGGATTCGTTCTTTAATTCGAATCATGGTTTATAGTTTGTTACAGTATTTTCTCTCACAAAAAATACAAATAAATTGAAAATAATTCTAATCTCATGGTTCTAATCCATGAACCAAACGGACTCAATGTGCTTCAAAAAAAAAAAAAGGTATACAAACAGTACTACTTTAGAAATGCTAATTAGTAAGCAATTAGGAATTGGAAAGTAGGAGATCAGAAGAAGATCGAAAGGAAGATTCGATATATGCAAGAAAATTAGTTGGGAGATGACCACAATTAAGGTAATTTGTTGCTGAAATTTTAATTAGGTTTTAGTTCTTAGAAGCAACTACAATTAGTAAATTTATGCCGCCTAGAATTGGTTCTCAAATATATAAAGCTAGTACTAATAAAAATAAAAGAAAAAAAGGAAAAAAAAAATGGCACAGTGTTTTTAACGGTTTAGTAATTTTGCCTACACACGGACTAAAAAAAGAAGATAAATTCACTAATAAAAAAAAAGAAAATAATCTATAGTGCTCTTTACTGTAAAGAGCACTATGAATTATATGATCCATATAAATATAAATTACAATTATATGATCAATCGGGAGTTATCCATGACTAAAATTAAGAGAGATTTCTTAATATGAAAATAAATATAAATAAAATCAAAACAACTAAGAAAGGTAAAATATTTGCATAAGAAAGATTAACCTCCCTAATAACTATAAGTGATGGATTTAATCTCTATTCTACAGTAGATGTAACTCTTTTAGGTTTAGGCAAAGAATTATAACAAGTCTAGTAGTGTAGATTTTTTTTTTTTAAGGGAAATTTCATTTAAACAAAAGTGGGAAACAATCAATGTAATAGCCCATCAGAGGGACAGATGCAAGTCTAAGGCCCGAAAATGGGAGAAAACATCGACACACTAACAACGAACACACTTAAGTGGTGTAGATTGTGAATGTAAAATATATTTGCATTACTAACATATTTTCAAATAAGTTAGCATTAGAGTGAGGTTAGGAATAATTAATAAATAAAAGAATTTTCTATTTGCCTATTTTCTTTGCTTTGTTTGTCAACATATAGGAGTAGGATCTGCTAGTCCTAGATATAATTAATTTGATTCGACCTCATCTTTCCCCCACTTGATATATAATGTGTCTTATTAGGAGAAATTAACCAAAGCCATTAATAGCCAATACCAATGTGGGGACAAAAACAGAAAAGCAAAAAAAAAAAAAAAAAAAAAAAAAAAAAAAAAGAAGCTAATATCATACATACTGTGAGGGATTTTTTTAGACAGTATTGCTACATTTGTTTATAAGTGTTGCCTGATCAAAATAGGTTCAATGTGATGCACTAACCTATGATTCTTACAATGGGGTGATGATCTCATTGAAGACTTTTCCTCTATTTATTCATGAATGCCATAGTATAAATACAAGAGACAAATAGCAAAACACCAGACAGATAATATATTTGATTATAAAGTTGTAGTATATGAACCTTTATACAAAAGAAAGTAATTAATTAACCTATTAAAAATCTTTAATATATGAATGTATGTGTATTTATTATATAAATTTATATTCCCTTTCTTAAGAAAAATATTAATATAAATTCCTAGGACCCATGTGAACGTGTTATTACGAAAAGCAATGACCCTTACATTATATATATTTGGTATATTAGTCTTTGATTTCTGAGTCTAGTCCATTTTCAAACATTGAAAATTTCACCAGCAAACTTGACGACCTGGTAGACAGGTTCAATTTTTTCTCGAAATCCCACGGAGGGTTCAAAGAGTCGCACTTTGTTCTTGATTGCGAGTGATTTCTCTTTCATGTTTATCTCAAATTTATCTAAATAGTATTTGTTCAACTATACCTACGTGCAACAAGAAAATTATTTTGGGAGATTGGGTTGATTAACTAATTATAGTTGAACCTTTGAAATATGCTTAATTAGCTTTCCTTGCTGTGAAAAGGCATTAAGGCATTCAAATCTGAAACTACTAATTAGCTAGACTATTCAAAATAGGGTGGAAATAGGGTTTTCAACTTTCTCTCTCCCCACACGAATCAGAGAAAAAAGAGTGAATGACGGCCGGAGTTCTAGGGTTGCCTCCAGGCGTGTCACCGGACTCTCAACCATAAAATTTGGTCCTCTAACTCGCCTCGTCGTGAGCTTCTCGTTGGTGGTGGCAATGTAAAGTGTGATGGCTTTGTTTAGGCGGATCTAAACCGGTTTGGAGCTTGGAAGCCAAATGAATGAACTTCGTTTTCAGGTGAGTTTGTCGTTTGGTGACTGAGATCTCTTGGCCGGCTAGCTCCCTTAACGGCCCATTGGTCGGTTGCCCTTCACCGGAGGCTTCTAACGGCAGTGGTCAAAGGATTTTTCTGTTTTTTTTATGTAATTTTTGTGTTTGTAATAAGGGTGGTGGTCTCCCCACCCGATCCTCGTTTATTTTGCTATTTGTTGTTAGTTTTTTGTGATCAGCTTAAGGCTGTTTGTATGTCTCCTAATAGGGCTATCTTGGTCCAGCTAAAATTTTTTCTATACCGTGTAGATGTCCCATCTTTGTGGGGTTTGGTAATCTATCCTTCCAGTGCTCAAAAGCATATCTTGATGGGAGGGGTTTCTTCAATTTGAGCTTTTTATGTGTACTCGTTCTTAATGTGCCGATGTGTTATTCTGTTTTCAGTCCTCAAGCGTGTGTCCGCCCCTCTAATGAGTCATTAATATTTTACCGAAATGATTATTTATCAGTTTTTAATTAAATACAATTTCCCTTTCAAAAAAAGAAAAGGCATTAAGGCATTGCCTAAAACGGCCCTTTGACTTGGATGGTGCTAGTGTAAGGGTTGCGGTGCTATATTTATCAGTTTTATATATAGCAGTATATACACAAACATACATATATATATATATGTAATTATATATACGTATAATTTATTTATGTATGTAGTATGTACGTGTATGTGTGAGCATATTAAGATATATAATCAATTGGTCAGCTGGTAGATATGTACACGTCCTTCTTATATAGTATAGTTATATATATATAAAAGAAAAGAAAAGAAACAATTGAAGATAAATGGAACAAGAACAAGAACAATATGATGCATGTTGCCCAATTGAGTGGTTCACTTTTGCAATTGGCAAGGTTTAGTAATGTGTCAAATTATCATTATTATAACACTATCTTCATCATCAACAACAATAATGTGCTTGGACCTACTATCTAGCTAGCAGTTGGGGGCCCTCCCATATTTAACCTAATACCACCTCTTTCCTCAAATTGAATTTATAAACCACAAGAGTGGGGGAAGAACTAGTAATAATACAGAATAATCTAGTAGATTCCAAAAAAAAAAAGGAAAAAAGAATAAGATGGTAATTTCTGAAATCTTCGGTTTCTCCTAACTCAACAGCAAATCCACAAAAAGGGAGAGTAGACAAAAAGATAAAGATATAAAAATCACCTAACTCTCTTTTTTTTTTTTTTGCTTGTTTTTGTTGCTTCCTTTTTCTTTTGTTTTTTGTTTTTTTTCCACTTTCACTGTTATAGAGATCTCCATGCATGACAATAAAAAGTGAGGATGATTTGTAATTAATCGATGATGATGAAATCCTAACTTGAGTTATAATGGCTCTATAGTGTCACACAAATGAGAAAGAGAAACTTTAACAAATGTACTGCACCCCCAATTTATGTACTATATAATATTGAGAGAAAGAGGAAAATATGTCAAGACTTGAGATGAATTAAAATTAATAAGCTAATAGTTTATATAAATTAATAGATATGCTAAATTACTGTTTTTATCCATAACTTGTATGGTTATGAACCATAACTTGACAAGTTATTCTCAATTTTTGTCCCTAACTTGTATGGCTATAAACCATAACTTGACAAGTTTATTAATAACTTATCTGATTATAAACCATAACTTAACAAGTTATGACCTATTAATTTTTATAACTAAAAATTAACCTATATACTTTCTTAAACTTTTCATATTGACATATTTCTTATTATTTCTCTATAATTATTATTTAAGGTGTTTCTATGTCAATAAAAAAGAGAAACTTTAAAAAATGCCATACCGTACCCTACAATATAGTGCCACAGGTGGCATAGTCACTGTCCCACTATAATGAAAAGCCAAACCCACCTAATGAATATGTGGGGGCTAAAGTAAGACAAAGCTCACCAAATTATATGTATATCTCGGATTAAAAATATCAACAAAGTATGCCGCAGCGTATATTCAAATGTTGTATCTATATTTAGGCATATTATATGTATATTTGTATATATGTAATATTTATATCTATATATAATATAATATAAATGTCCTCGTAAGCCGCTACTAAAAACACCATTGCACCATTTGGCATCGTCTAGACCACTACATTGAACAACATTTTTTGCTGAAAAATAAATCCCACCGATTTTGTGATTAGTGATAACATTTAATATTAGTAAAAATTATTGGAAAATTACACAATTCCATAGACAAAAAGAACCAAAGTAACAAACAAATTAAACAGGACCAGAACTACCACCACCACTACCATCCAACTAACTCCAACAAACCGAAACCGGCTTAACCGGTCAACGGCTGGCCGGCCGGCCGGCATTCATCCAAACTCCGCCCTAACCCAAAACGACAAAACAAATACAAAATTCCTACCATCTTTTTCTCTCCCCTCTGTAAATTTGTCTATTTGCTTTGTCCCTCGGTGTGTATATATATACTTTTTCCTTTTTTTTTATTATTTACAGCTTAGATTTTGGACCTAGTAATTAACTTTCTCTATACTCTTATACTTCGCCGGACGTAGATCATGATAATCATCACATCACTGAACATGCATTGGGATTCTCGTCGCTGAACATCTGAGGTGTGGCGTTGTACTGCTGCTCCATGGGAACGCCGTAGCCGTACTGGCTATGGCTCGTCATGGGGTAATTATGGTATTGGCCGGGGTAGTTCTGGGCCACATACGCCTGGTGGGCGTGCGCTTCCATCACATACTTGTTGTGCGCCGACACCGGCCCCTCGTACGGCCAGAACATCGCCGCCAACGGCTGTCCGTACCCCGTGTACTCCATCTTGCTCACCTCCAACTTTGGCGCACCCTCACCAGCCGCCGCAGCGGGTGCGGGTGACTTTGCCCCCCCCCCCCCAGCCGCCGCAGCGGGTGCGGGTGCGGGTGCCGGTGCTGCTTCTTTCTTCTGATCTCCGCCGCCGCCTTCTTTCTTGTCTTTCTTTTCACCGCCACCTTCCGCTTTCTTGTCACCGGCGGCGGGGGCAGGGGCGGCGGCCTTTTTGTCAGCGGCAGCGGCGGCGTCGTCCTTCTTGGGTGGGACCACATCGATGGGTCTCTTCAGCTTGGCTTGGAGATAAGGCACGAGATCTTTCGCTTCCATTGTGCCCTTTACCGCCACCAAATCCTTTCCGCCGTCTATGTCCACAGATTCAACGCCTGTGTGTTTTAGAGAGTTGTTAGTTTATAGTTATAACCACCGTCTGAAAAAATGCTTTAAATATATGATTAATAATGATAAAATTGATAATCAGTATTTGATTTTTACTTAATTAACTGTGCGTCCATAATCTGCATACGTAAATATGTCGTGACCATGACTAAGTTAAATGAGTGACGATGCGATGCACAATAACGAAGGTATAAAACCCCAATTCAAAGTTCATAGTAATTGTAGTATTATAAGGAATATACCCTTTTTTTTTTTTAAAAAAAAAATCGATTAACTAGTTTCCGTAATAAAAAAATAAGAAAGTAAAGGCCTCACCTTTGAACTTGGAGATAATTCTGCGTATTTTATGTATGCATCCCTCGCAATGCAACCTGATCTTCATAACCACCGTGCTCTGTTGAACCACCAAACAAAATCAAGCCAAAATTAGCTCCAAAACCAGTATTTAGAAATAAAACAAATATAATAATCATAGAAAAACATTTTAGGGAATAAAATTGCTCTCGGTGCCAACGAAAGATCCAAGAACAAGCCACAAAATTGAACACCCAAGACAACACGAAAATTCACATTGACTGAGAAAACTTAAAACTAAATTAACTTTTCGTATTAGTACTACTAATAATAGAATAATAGTAATTAGATTTAAATAATTTAAGAAGAGTATTTATTTATTTTTTACCTGTTTGGGCTTTTTCTCCTCGGCCGGCTTCTTTTCGTCTGGTTTCTTCTCCGCCGGCTTTTTATCTCCGCCGCCGTCTTTCTTCGGCTGAGGAGACACGAGTTCGACCTTCTTCTTTGTTTTCTTCTCCAAATTCTCTCTGATCGCCGCCGGGTCCACTTTTCCGGTGACCGTCACTTTGTTGGCCCCATAGTCCGTGATGACATTATCAACGCCTGCAAATTAACCAAATACATTAACAATCGTAATTAGCCAAAACCGCGTGTAATTAAATCCACCAAACGCACGTAATTAAGCCTAAAAATAAAAATTTGGCTGATTAGTGGATTAAAAGAGAGCCTTTTTTTCTCTGACACGAATCGAATTAGGGATTAATTAATCAATTAAATAATTAAAATTCTCATACCGTCGAAATTCTTAACCGCTC
>NW_010356638.1:0-8293 GCF_000414095.1 Morus notabilis | reverse complement strand
TTTCTTTGCACAGCCTTCGCAATGCATATCAAGCTTCAAAACGACGGTGATAATTCCGTCGTCGGCCTTCTTGGCGGCGCCGGCGTCGCCTCCGGCGGGCTTCTTCTCGCCGTCATTCTTCGCGGCCTCCTTTTCCTGCCATTACGAAGCAAATTAATCACCGAATTAGCGAAAACCCTAATTAACAGATTATAAATATCTCCAGACATCAAAACGGAAAGAATTGATGATCCACCGCTAAAAGGAAATAAACTCTTTTTGTTCAGGAGTGTAATTAGTACTAACCTCACCCATAATCTCAGTAGATTAGTAGTGACTAGGATAAGATTGTTAGAGAGAGAGAGAATGTTAATCTGCGCACAAGAGGACTTTTTCAAATGGCTCGAAATGTATTGAAGGGAGAAAATAGAAGCAGAGGAGGTTGTATTATATAGACGAGGATTTCGGATGTGCATGTATGTATGTATATATGTATGATGATGTTGATGATATACATTTTTCTTTCTTTCTATGGATGTGTGGAATATGATGAGGCACGCATGGCCAAATCTTTTTTTTTTTTTTTAAATTTTAAAATAAGCACGTCTAGTAGGATTGTTCATGGGTTAGGTTGGTGTAGGGTATGATTTTTTCTTCTCCTGTCTCAAAGAGGTGCGAGTTGCACATATTTAGCCCCAACAATATTAAAAAAATTTCACAACCCAATAATGTTTGGGTTGGGTTGAGACGGTGTGGGGTGGGTTGGGTTGTCGGTTTTAACATTCAAAGAATCAATGACTTAAAGTTCAATCTAACATTTAAAGTTCATCATCAAATAGAAATAATAACTCCAACATTCAAACATATAGAAATTCAAACAGAGAGTAAAAATGAGTTGCCTGCCTAGGGTTAGATATTAGAAGAGACAAATTAGAGCGCGAGTTGAATTGGGGTGTGCGAGCCATTATAGGCCCAACCCACACCCCGTAAAACGGATATCGTTTCATTTTTAGGGCGTGTTTGGTATGAGGATTCGTGTTATGATTCGAATTATAATTCGTGATTCGTTACAGTATTTTTTCTTATAAAAAATACACGTAAACTGATAATAATTCTGAATCATGATTGTGAATCCGTTAATGAAAATTCCACAAAGATTTAAGAGAGATTCTCTAATTGACTCTATAATTATAGGGGTGTGTGTCAGCAAAGTCGAATTTAGGTTGCTGAAGGAGGTCGTTTTGTCGTCCCCGACGGGTTGGACTAAACTGGGCTTTTAGTGGCCTTTGTTGCCTGTTGGAGTGGGGAAACGACGCAGATAGTCGGATTTTTGACTTTGTATTTAAAATGACTATTGTACCCTTTGACCTTGTTGGGCAAGTATCCTTCGTCGGTTGGCTCCTTTGTCGGTTAACTTGCCTTTTCGGCGGGGCCCGAGTTTTAATATAGGAGGTAGTTTGGTAAAAAGAAAAAATCATTTCATTGCTTGTCGCCCCATGTAATTACTAATTTACAATATTGTTTTTTAAGAGATAATTATCCTATTGCGAAAAGTTGGCTTTTTTTAGATGCTACATAAAGCTATCTTTAATAATAAGTTAACTCTAGTTGGATTTTATTTAATTAAAAAATCTTCAATTGTAGAAGATTTAAGGCTTATTCTTTTAGAGTTTAACTTGAGTATAATTCTTGAGTTGAATTTGAGTTATAACTTGAGTTGAATTTGTAACTTGAGTTTGTGTTTGGTTGTGTACATTTGAGTTATGGTTTGAGATAAGAATCTTTTTGAGTTTGTGTTTGAGTGAGTCAAAACTTGAATTTGTATTTAGATAGTATTTTAATAAAAACTCAATGCTGATGAAAAATTTTAATAGGGTATATGGGTCGGGTTTTATTCGTCTTTTCGTTGTCAACGCATAAAAAAAATCATCTCAATCAGAATTAAAACGAAAAAGTTATAGCATTTTTAAGAATAGAAAAAATATTGTTCATTAATTTGAGTTCGAGTTTCTGAACTCGAGTTGTAGGGAAAACTTGAACTCGAGTTTTAGTTATAAACTCGAGTTTGAACTCGAGTTTAAACTCAAATTTAAACTTAAAAGAACATGAACTCGAATAAAATTGTAACTCGAGTTGTATTTTTTTGAGTTTTTCACTCAAAAGAACAAGCACTTAATAGTCATGGATAATTTATTTGATTCTGTAATCGTAATCATATATAACACATTAAAATGTCATTTATGGGTGAATTTGCTTAATTATCCAAATCGTAACTTGGTAATTATGTTGATAGCATTTATTAACTAATTCGTGAGAAATATCTACAAAGTTTGAGCTGACCAAAATGAAGGCCGTGTTTAGAATTGATCCCTTTTTATTTTTTACGTTTTTTGAGAAAAAATAAAAACGTTTTTAAAATGGTGTTTGGCGTAATAAAGACAAAACACGGAAATGAAAATGATTTTTTAATTTAGTGTAAAATGAGAGAGAAATGAAAAACGACTTTAACTCGTTTTTAATTTTTGTTTTCGTTTTCTCATCTCTCAAGGAGAGAGAGAGAGAGATAGACATTAATGAGTTTTTTTTTATACTGAAAATAATTTCTTGATAAAACTACTAAACGCATTTTTAAAAATAATTTCTATCTGAGATTGAAAACGTTTTCATTTTTATTTTCATACAAAAAAAAATAAAATTATTTAAAACGAATTTTAAACGCACCTGAAGAGTTTTGAAACGTGAAAAGAGCTGAGCCGCTATAGAGCTTTCTGGATGGAATGGCCCCAACCACATCAATGTTTGACATGAAATTGCTTGGACTTTTTCTTTCCTCTTCTTCTTATTTTTCTTTCTTTTTTTCCCCTCGTTTTTTCTTTCTGTTTACTATGTAATTATGACTAACGACCCTCTTCATAATAATATTTGGCAGTTGGGAACTTGTTTTTTAATACCAAAGAAGTCACATGTAAGAACATTCAAGTTCAACAACGTTCCGCAGCCCACCTGAAAATATTGTTTTTTTTTTTTTTTTTTTGAAAATCATCACTTGGTGGAATATTAATTTTGCACGAGACCATTATATAGAGTAGCGCCAAGTTGTTAAATTAATATTTATCTGTAGAGTGGCTAGGTACATAAGCTAGCTCTAATATTAGACGTGGGAAGTCTACATTTTGTTAGTTACTTTTTTTTTAAAAAAAATGAAAATTGCATTCCAAATCAGAATAATACAAACACTACTTCAAATGCGAAATAGTACGATGCATTTAGCGATTCAACTGCAACCACAAATTAAAAGTACCGGTGTAATTTTGACTGAAACGCTCTAAGGTCACGTGGTGAATTTCAATAAGAGAAAATTGAATAGGCACATAACTAATCGGACACACACGAATATCTCTTTCACACACGGCAAAGAAAAAAAGACAAGATATTTTTTAGTCGTTTGTTGGTTTCTGATTCTTGTCTTAAAACTTTAATCGTTTTCATTGTTACTGAAAGATGACCATAGGCGTGAATGCGAAGCATGCATTTCCAATTTATATCATTTTCACGTGAATTCATGTATTTTTCATGATTGCGTACAAAGCCTGGAGCTCTACGTACGTCACAGATGACATATATACATGTATATCTAGCCGCAAAAACCATACTATAGAACAAACAATTAAGCGAACAACATTATGATTTATGACTTTTCACAAGCTGGTGAAGAAAGTCATGCACGCAATGAGAACAAGTACTAATGATGAATAGACATATGGTTTTGTTTTCTGATGAAAGGGCTGGCATAAAAAATGGGAATATATATATATATATATATATATATATATGATCTATATCCAAAGCCTAAACTTATAAATGAAGAAGGGTACTTGAGAGATAAGGAAGAACTTAGCTTTATATATTGGGGAGGACTTTGTAAAAATAACTCAATAGAAAAATTTTATTAGTAAAATAATTTTTTAAAATTTTTTATTTGTAAAATGACTACAAACAACCATTTTTTATAAAAAATGATTAGGTGGTGATTTTTCATAAAAAATGAAGAAGGTTATTTTGTTAATTTTACTTTGTGGATAGTCATTCTAGTATATTGCCCTATATTGGGACTATAAAGAGGACTTTATAAAAATAACTCTTTTAAAAAGTTTTATTAGTAAAATAACTTTTTAAAAATCTTTATTTGTAAAATGACCTCATTTTATAAAGAATGAATAAATGTCTTTCTTCATGAAAAATAAAAGAATGTCATTTTACTAATTTTACTTTGTTGAAAAGTCATTCCAGCATATTGCCCGACTATAAATTAGAAAATTGAAAACGCGGTGACGATTGACTTTTGTTAGGTGTTGTTAGCTGATCAAATGGGGATGCGTACTCGAAATATTTATTGACTTTACTAAGAAGATGTTTAGTGTTACTTCTTTTTCTCAAGGTCGCCCCCTTTTCATTCCACATTTAACTAAGGGCAAAAATATTGGAGCTATATACATATATGTCTATATATATATATAGAGAGAGAGAGAGAGAGAGAGAGAGAGAGAGAGAGAGAGAGAGAGAGAGAGAGAGAGAGAGCTAAATATTAGAGGTCTTTGATTGAATGAGAAGATAACGTCGTTTGTCTTTCCCTTGGGGAGGTGCCAAAATTTCGATTGGCTACACTTTCTGAGAGTGACTACCACTTGATGATCAGCTCTAGTATGCCGTCTTTTTTGGCCTGTTGGGGACGTGTAGAAAACGAGAATAATAACCCATTCGGTTCGCTAATTCGAGTTGAGATGTGATGTTGTGTGAGAACTTTTTACTGTAGTAAAACAGTTAGATGTGACTGTTTCTGAAAGCTTTTTACTATAGTAAAACTCGAATTCTAAACTCGAATCAGCGAAAAGAACGTGGCTTTTATTTATTTCATGTTTAAATTTATATTTAAATCAAACGTGAGTTTCAAATTCTATAATTCAAACCACCACATTATGCCATCTTTTTTTGGCCTCTTGGGGACGTGTAGAAAATGCAAATGAATTACTTATTTCGTGTTCAAACTTATACTTGAATCAAACGCCAGTTTAAATATATTTTCAAATTCTATAGTTCAAACCACCACATTTTGAATGTGAGATCTAAACGGCCCATAAATAGTTGCATTTGGGATCAAGTTGAAATCCTATTGTGAAAAGAGAAGGGGGAAAAAAAGATGCATAGATTATTGAGAGCAAAATATCCTAGCAAATACTAGAGAAAGTACCAAACCTTTTGATCAATTGGTTTTGGTTGAATAATTATGTAACGTTCATGCACCTAGTCCTCAGGCTAAAATTGAGGATACATAAAAAACACAACCGAGGAAAAAGCATGTGAAATACATATCTCATTTCCTAAGCTCTTCCTTCTAATTATTTAGGTCAATCTATGCAGTGTCTCACACGATTGAGGGAAACTATGGAGAATCTAGAGGAGAAATCTCATGACATTATGATTAATCATCATTAGGGTTGATACACAAAGGATAAATTAGAAAGTTCTAGGTTATTTGGCAAAAAAAAAAAGAAGTGACCCAATGGTGTGTTTTCTCCTTATTATATGGGTCATACAAGTAATGATATGAGATGAACCCACCAAAAGGACGTGAGTGAAAAACGTACCAATATCTTGGTGGTGGGTATTTTTCACGTTGGATTACTTTTGGACATTTGGTTCCTTCCTTTTTCAACAAAGGGAAGGAAAAGACAATATTTATATAGTGCAGTTAAGCAAGGGACATTGAACATTAACTTGATAACTAGTAGGGTTGCGACATTCATAAAGGCTTATTTTGCGCTTAAAAGTGCTCTCTCTTTTTTTCATTTTTTTGTTCAATTAAACAGAAACACTCGTATAGATTTATTGGCAGGGAATTTTTCTTCTAGACCCTTCGTATCGGTAGCGCTAATTTTTTGTCGTTAAGTTTATTAAGTTTAGTCAAAATTACATTAAATTAAAAAAAATTATACATAATAAACAGTTTTAAATATAAATATGACGGCTATAAATAATTTCTTTTTTCAGGACCTATTAAGAGAAACTTTCTTATTAGTATTGGAATGATAAAGATTTGGGATAAAATTATTTTGGTACATGTGTTATAACAAAACATGCTCTTGGTACCTGTCTTTTTGATAATATTAAAGTGGTACCTCGACATTTTCAAAAACATCTTTTTAGTATCCTATAACTACTTTTTAAAATGTAAAATGACCTTAGTACATTTTTATTTAATTAATAAAAAATTAATAGATCTAAGAAAAAACTCAAACTTTTTTATTTTGTTATTTTTTTAAATATTTTCATGTTTTAAAATATTTTCAGATTTTTATTTAATTGATAAGAAAGGTAGTTGAGACATTAAATATTTTAAAAATTAACTTTAGAGTATTCAAAATATGTTTTTAAAAACGTCAAAATATAATTTTTATGTTATAAAAAACATAAAATATTAAGAGTATGTTTTATTATAATACAAATTATCAAAATAATTTTATCTCTAAAACTTTTATCATGACGCTGGGCGGCCTTCTGGTTTAGCTCCGGGGGTGGATGAGAAACTTTCGCTGTATTCGTTTGACCGCATACTCTTCCCCTTCTTATCATCGTCAAATTTTATTTTGACCTTGAAAAGGTGAAACAATTAAAAAAAAAAGAAAAAGAATATATATAAAGCGTAGTAGAAAGTTACCAAAGTGAATTTACCTTTTAGAACAAAACTTCCCTCTTGGGAAAATTATGCCCGTTCATTTCGCTGATTCGAATTTAAAATTTGAGTTTTGTTACAGTAAAAAATTCTCAAAAACAGTTACATTTAACTTTTTTACTACAGTAAAAAACTCTCACATAACGTCACATCTCAACTCGAGTCAGCGCGAACTAAACAAAAACGACACAAACATTACAAGGGCACTACTTTACTTTCCATTTTGTCTCTTACTTGCTTTTGGACTTCGATGGTGTAGCCCATTATGAGATCCCACATCCAAGAATGGGCACACTAGTTCAACTGATTGGGCTGTAAAATTATTATTGGGCCTGTTTTGAGGCTGACCCAAAAACTAGAGATAATTAACAGGTAAAAATTACACATTCATTTTTTTAGGAGTGAATCAAAATGTGGCTTAATTTTATAAATATAGCTATATGACTTAATTTTTTGCATTATGTTTATTGACAATTCAAAAATATCCCGAGGTGATTTTATCCTATATTTAGTTTTAGTAACTAATTTTTATATTTTTCTCATAATTGAATTTCTTATATATATATATATATATGCACTTATCATTTTTTTATTTATTTTTAATGTTTGTTTTCAAATTTGTATATCGGTTGTGTAGGTGATGTCAATCTTCATTAATATAATGATATATCCATTATCATTATTATAATACACAAAAATTACATCCGTTTGTGTTCGTGTCTTAATTATTATTCTTCTTATGCTTTTATTATAATGATATATTCACCATTGTAATAATAATATATAAGAATTCACATATGTTTGTGTTGGCATTCTAACTATTCTTCTTATGTGTTTTATAATGATATATTTATTATTGTAATGATATGTTTTTTTTTTTTGGCTTATCAACCGGTTTTTGTCTTTAAATACATATAGATTTAATTATAATCTGGTTAGTATCTTAATTATGTTGCTAGTATATAAATAAATTATGTTGCTAGTATGTTAATAACTCTGCGATGGGGAAAATTTTAAGTTGTGTGTTTTTTTTTAAGAAAAACCGTGCTTTTACAATGCTTGCGTTCTTGATATTGAGCAAGAAATGCTATATTTTAGGGATTTGATTCATTTAAAAAATGTTAATGATCCCATATATTGTGAGATAAAATATCTACCTTATTTCTCATATACTATCTTTAAAATTCATTTATACAATAAATTCAAATCAACAATATCATTATCAATATCAATAATGTCATCTATATTTTAATTCCGCAAACATAATTAAGCCATATGTCTCATTAACTTATAATTACACTACATGAAAAAATTTCATACCTTCAGTTAAAATTTAACATAATTTTCATAACCTAATAAATATAGAAAAAATGATATAGTCATTATCATAATGATGTCACATTTTGTACTATGTAGTGATATAGTCATTAAAAATAATGATATCAAAATTTTACTATTTATGCAAAGAACCCATTAAACTAGAGGTGCGGGCTGCTTTGAATGATAAATTATACTTATACCTCAAAAAAAATATAGAGGCACTCTTTAATTAATAAAATGACTAAAAAGGACACTTAAAAAAAA
>NW_010356637.1:0-899 GCF_000414095.1 Morus notabilis | reverse complement strand
AGAAAATTTTCTTGATTGACTGTGATCTCTATCTTTTGGGAAACTATCCTAAAAAATAAAGGAAATTTCCCCGAATTTGAATAGGGAAACAAGCAGTGGCGGTGACCTGAGGTATAAATAAGGGATTATAGGTTAAAAACTCTCTAAGTCTCATTCTGAGCGTTAGTGCGTGTAGTTCCTACAAAAATAGTGAGGTTTCTCTCATCCCCACAGTGGATGTAGCTCTCAAATCGAGGGTGAACCACTATAAATTCTATGTGTTCTTATTTAAATTCAATTTTAATTGTGTTTTATCTCATTTAATTTGTGTGAACCGTCTAGGAATTCGCTATTATTCTGTTAACGAATTTTCACCGTCAACAATTGGCGATTCCACTGGGAACCGAACCTAGAATCTCTGGTTTACGTTAAGAATTTTAGTGAGAAAAATGATCTGAAGCCATGGCTCCAAGAAGAGCAAGAATCAATGCTGTGAATCGAGGAAGCAAAATTGAAGATAACTCACCAAATAAGGCCAAATCAGGCTAATAGAGGAAGGGGTGCGAGTCAACCCAATCTAGAGAATTAACCTGTAGTTGGGAATGAAGAAGTTCCAGCGCCAAACGCGCCTCAGCCAGACCCAATGCAAATGCAAGCACAATTGAATTCCCTGACTGATATGGTCCAAAACTTGGTGGCCACCATAGAACAAATTGATGGGAGAAATTCAATGCCTCCTCTTGGAGACACTCCATTGAGACCACCAAATGCAGCGGTTGATGGGAGCCAGAATAATGGTGACCAGCGTGGTCCCTTGGAAGGGATTAGAGAGGACAAGAACATAAGGGAAAATAACCTGAGACCTCATTCGTCAAAATTGTTGGGAAGTAGGCAAAGGGTTGTCAGGAGACGAGCCTAGG
>NW_010356636.1:0-366 GCF_000414095.1 Morus notabilis | reverse complement strand
GCCTCGACTGCTTCAAACAATTTCCTTAAGTTGGTTGATGCAGCAGAGCAAGCAGAGGCAGAGCTGAACATTACCTATGGGGAATACAAAGGTTCAGGTGGGAGTGGAAAATCGAGGAAGATGGGTAAGAAAGACAAGGTACAGGGACAAGGTCCGCAGACCAGTGGTAACAGTGGCAGTAGTAGCTCCTCAGGTAGCGGGCGTTTTCAGCCTTACGCCTGCTATACCTGTGGACAGATCAGACATCTCAAATGGAATTGCCCAAATCGTCTGATGCAGTCTCCCCTAGACCCCGGGGGACAACAAGGCAGTCACGTTGGTTCAGCTTCAGGTAGTGGGAACCAGGCATCATTTCAGAATCCAGCT
>NW_010356635.1:147969-150330 GCF_000414095.1 Morus notabilis | reverse complement strand
ATTGGTGCCACACAGGGATGAGAATCCCCATCTTGGCCGGCCACACTAAAGGATAAGGGAATAGGAGATTTTGTTTAAAATTTAAGTAGGAGATAATTAACAAGCTTTATCTTAGAGACAGAGATTGGATTCCTTCTAGAAGTTTGACTTCTACTCTATAAATACTATTTTTGAGACAATTTTCGGAATGGTTTTTTGCCCTAATTTTAGAGGTGGCCGAAATTTCTCTATAGAAAGAAGGAAACATTTTTTCTCCAAAAATTCCACATCGTGCATGCGTTGGTGTTTGTGGAAATTCGAGTGTTTATTGTAATCCGTTTTGTCTCATGTGTGCCCACACACACGTCTTCGTGGATTCTAGGAATTGACGTGGAAGACATTGGTTTTCTAAGCACAAAGTTTTGGAGCAAGGATTGTTCGAGGTCAAAGAACTCAAGTTATCATCCGAGTCGGCTTCCAGGTATTTTTCCTAATTGAGTTCTTAATAAATGAATTAATGAGATTAATTTATTCATGCATAAATTAATATAATCTATAGAGTATCTCAAAAGTTTTGTGAAAATTTTTATTATACACGATCCGCCTTCCCCGCACCACCACACTTCCGCATCCGAATTCGATTCGGAGACCAAACACTTAGTACCTCACAGGTCTTGGTTACGCATTGACACTTTGAAGCTAGATATTGTTTGTTCAGAGTGGTGGTGTCTTAGTATTGTTGAGAGTATTTTTAATTTAGCTGCTAAGTTTTGGTTTATTTGCTTCAACTAGATCACAATATCCAGCAACCAAAGTGCTCATACTTTTTGTAATTGATATGTTCGAATGCATATCTTTCATTACTGTCTTTGCCAGCAACCATTGCCAGCGCTCGGGATCCACGGTATCGGAGTCTTTCACGAAAGTACTTGAAGCGATTTGCCAGTTAAAAATAGACTTCATACGGCATCCAGATTTTTCTGCCGTGGATCCTCACATAATTGCAGGTGGAAACAAGTATTCGCCATGGTTCGACATAAGTTACGAACTTATACATAAATTTATTTCTCTACTTCATAACTTTAGTCATTTTTTATTACAAAATGAGTTTAACTAACACATAACATAACAACTGACATAATTTTGTTAATTTGGAGGATTGTGTTGGAGCACTAGATGGTACGCACGTTCCATGTTTGCCTCCCCGTGAAACGGCCGAACTTTACAGAAATAGAAAAGGGTTCTTTTCGCTTAATGTGCTCGCAGTTTGCTCATTTGATATGAGATTTACGTACATGCTATCTGGCTGGGAGGGTTCAGCACACGATGGGAGAGTACTTGCGTCCGCGTTAGATCACCCGCGGAAACAATTTCTGAAGCCGCCACCAGGTAACTGGAAAAAATGACTCGTTCTACATCTAGATTATAACTGTTGATTGTGATTACTTACATAAATGTAGGAAAATTCTACCTCGTCGGCTCAGGCTACGCAAACAACGGATGCTTCATGGCACCATATCGGGAAACTGTTGGTCTCCGAATCGAATTCGGATGCGGAAGCGTGGTGCGGGGAGGGAGGCGGATCGTGTATAACAAAAATTTTCATAAAACTTTTGAGATACTCTATAGATTATATTAAATTATGTAAGAATAAATTAATCTCATTAATTCATTTATTAAGAACTCAATCAGGAAAAATACCTAGAAGCCGACTCGGATGATAACTTGAGTTCTTTGACCACGAACAATCCTTGCTCCAAAACTTTGTGTTTAGAAAACCAATGTCTTCCACGTCAATTCCTAGAATCCACGAAGACGTGTGGGGGGGCACACATGAGACAAAACGGATTACAATAAACACTCGAATTTCCACAAACACCAACGCACGCACGATGTGAAATTTTTGGAGAAAAAATGTTTCCTTCTTTTTATAGAGAAATTTCGGCCACCTCTAAAATTAGAGCAAAAATTAATTCCGAAAATTGTCTCAAAAATTGTCACAAAAATTGTGTCCACAATTTTCTACTATTCTCTTATTTATAGAGTAGAAGTCAAACTGCTAGAAGGAATCAAATCTCTATCTCCAATTTGAATTTCGAAACGAAATCTCCTCTATCCCTTAGTGTGGCCGGGCAAGATGGGGATTCTCCTCCCTGTGTGGCGCCAATATCAGATAGGGAAGGAAGAGAAAATCATCCTTTATCCTGTAGTCCAATTTTGACTCAAATTCAAATTCGAATTTAAGTCAAACTTAAATTAATTTGAATTTCTAAATTGAACAACTTATCAAATAAGTTTAAATAGATAAATCTAGATGTGTTCAAATTCAAATTTAAATAATCACATTATTTAAATAATAATTAATTCTCAATTAATTATTTT
>NW_010356635.1:142184-147546 GCF_000414095.1 Morus notabilis | reverse complement strand
CATAAATAGGAGTCTGTTAAGAACTCAGGATTAAGATCATCCTATATATGACCATCGGTAGACTCAATTAGAATTTCTATACTTAACGGAATTATTAGAAATTCATATTGTGTCTGTGTCCTTGTTCCACATAATCTCATTATGCGAAATACACTCATTCAATATCTCACCATATTAAAAGTGTGGATAACACCGTTCCATTCTAAATGAGAATGACATGTATTAACAATGTTTTAATTAAAGATTTCAAACTTTAATTAAATTCATTATGAACATTACTTTTTTATTATTATCCTTAAACATTATCCTCTCGTATATAACACTTATATACAACATTTAAGGTTACATAAATAATCACGGAATTTTCATTTATATTCATAAAATATTCACAAATATATACACATAAAATGATGAATAAACTCTTTTATTAAATAAATAATAAATATCCTACTATTTAAATATGAGAATGATAGAAAATTGTGAACACAATTTTTGAAAACAATTTTCTGCCCTAACTTGTGAGGTGGCGGAATTTCTCAAAAGGAAAAAGAGAAGGAAAATTTTTTCTTCCAAAAATTTCACATCGTGCATGCGTTGGTGTTTGTGGAAAATTCGAGTATTTTTGGAAACTGTTTTGTCTCACGTGTGCCCACACACACGTCTACGTGGAATCAAGGAATTGACGTGAAAGACTTTGGTTTTCCAAACACAAAGATTGGAGTAAGGACTGTTCGTGGTCAAAGAACTCAAGTTATCATCCGAGTCGGCCTCCAGGTATTTTTCCTAATTGAGTTCTTGACATATAAATTAATGTGATTAATTTATTCGTGCATAAATTAATATAATCTATAGAGTATCTCAAAAGTTTTATGAAATTTTTGTTATTCACGATCCGCCTCCCCGCCACGCTTCCGCATCCGAATTCGATTCGGTTTCCAACACATTTGGTGTGTGGAAGGCCAGATTTCGTATTTTGAAAAGCATTAACCATTACCCCATTGAAAAGCAAGTTAAGGTTCTGGTTGCATGTGTTGTAGTCGATAATTTTATCCACATGTACCGTAATGGAGATAGACTATTGGAGCAGTACTCACAAGATGGCGTTCCGGTTGTTGACATTGATCCACATAATGCTGAAGAAGATATCAATGACAATAACAACCACGAAGGACAACCATTGAATTATAATGCAGAACTGGAGATGAATGCGTTAAGGGATGCAAGAGCGCATACAATGTGTGCAGTGTACCGTAATCGTCGTACGCGCTAATAATAGTGTATGGAGAATTGCGATATTAATTATGTATATATTGTGACTATTTGCTCTCCATTTATAATGGCAACTCATCTTCTAGTAAATTTTTATATGATATTTTAATTTATTAAATGAAGAAAATGACTACGTTGTTTTTAAATTTATTACTACTTATAGATGATTCAGTTTTATTTATTCAAATTAAATTACATAAAATCAATTAAATGAAAGAAAAAAAAAATTTCAGGATACTATTCACAACTTAAGAATTAGTTGAAACAAACACAAACTCAAGTAAATTTTTAATCTCAAATTATAACTCAAGTTTACTCAACCAAGCACAAACTCAAGTTACAACTTCAACTCAAACTCAACTTAAAATCTACACTCAAGTCATAAGAGTAAAATGTTTGGTACAAGCCACCTGTAATAAAACTTTATAACTTTTATCTTCTAGTCATTATTCTTTCTGAATTGATTTTATCTTATGATTGTTGGCTTGTAGGTAGAATTAGTACACTGGAAAATTGGCTTGCGTTTAATTTTGTTGTTTCCTTTTGAAAATAAAAGACAGCGAAAATTGAGCTTTATAGAGTTTTTTTCCTTTTTGCTAAAACAAAAACAAGCCCTTTTTTTATTTAAAAAAAAAACATTATCATTTTCTTTTGCTTTCTGTATTCACGATTAGCGATTTTTTTTTATTTAATTGTAATTTGAAAAGCTTGAAAGGTTGATAAACGCATGCAGCAATGACACAACCGACAATGAGGTTTTGGAGTTCGACTTTATAGGACCAAAAATTGTTCTTGAAATGCGAATGATCTATGAAAAGAGTTTTGACTCTCTAAAAGAGCTTCAGTCAAGCCAAAAAATATAACTTTACCAAAAAAAAAAAAAAAAAAGCCTTCTAAAATATATTACTTTGAAACTTGCACAAAAGTTTTCATAAGACATTATAAATATAGCATTTTAATTGTTTATTAAAAAATTTTAAAACCCTTTTTGTTGGGAATTTCGGATTGGATTAATTTTTGGTGTTGATATTATTTTGGTGATTGATCTGATTGAAGTTTGAATGGCAGTTATTGATATGTTTTGGGAAAGTTCAGTTTATTTAAAAACTGTTTAGAATCAATTAAATTGATTTGATTTGGAGAAAATCAACTTTTAATTTTTTTTTTTTAACTTTTGATCCATTTAACTCTTTTAAAAATATGGTTTCGGACATTTAAAAAAAAAAAAAAAAAAAAAAACTGTGGCTAATTTTTTTTTTTTTTTTTTTTTTTTTTTTTCAATTGGTTTTGACGTGAGGTTTTCATTGTTAGCTATGCTGGAAAACCGCTCATGACCTAATGGATATTTAATTATCGGTACAAATTGTGATCTTCATTATTTAATTAATTGACTAATTTCTATCTGACTTTTTTCGCCAGATCATTAACATATAATTACTAACGAATTACACTACTATATAGCTTGGTGTTTGAATGCCGCAAAGGATCACCAAGGATCATCCAACTTTTTGAACATCATGCAATAGCTCTATCTTACGTACTTCACTCTTTTCACATTATCTTTTTTCCCTGTCTATTATAATATGGGTTTAAGATCTGGCGAAGAAAGCAATTTTAACAAAAATAACGTACGAAAGCAAAGTTCAAAACGTAATTAGCTGGTTTTGGCCTTGCTATATACGTTAAATGGTGTTTCTTATACCAACTCTTAAATATTTTTAAATATTTTATTTTTTTATTTTTCTGACTTATCACCAGGATCGAGTATATCATAAATATGGTTTTAATTACAAACAGAAAAACAACATATCGTGCTGGTACTGACGAGTTGTCCCAGTAAGGTGGGTGATCAATTAAGGCTATGCGACCTATACTTAATGTAATTTAATGTAATTTGATGAAAGTCTTTAATGTAATTTACTAAGTACTTGTAGGTGCCAACTGCCCATGACTTTAGCTTAACGTGAAAGAAAAAGTCATGCCATGACCAAAATGTGTTATTGTTATATGGTACTAATACTGTTGTTACTATAACTAGGCACGTAATATATCATGACTTTTAATGGTAAAACCCCAAGAAAAACCTAACCTCCTCATCAATGATCCATTTAATTATTTTCAAGTTTTAACTGTCCGTTTGTCAAACGAACTTATCATGACTTCTATGATGATGACTGGCCTCCACTTGTATTATTTAAAAGTTTGGACCCCCTTTTGCAAGGTGTATATTTTAACTACCATTTATGAGGTAGTAGCAAAGTTATGTAAATCTTTTTTGAATCTATTTTTTAAATTTTTATAAAATTGTCAAAAAATGCCAAGTCACTTTGAATTTCAAACGATCACCCAAATTCCAAATGCCCAATATATATTTATATATATATATATGGATTTTTCTCTTGCCAAATCAATCTTTCATTACAATTCAAATTCGAATCCAACCAAAAGTCAAAAATTGGATAATCATCACAATAAAATTTCTGCATAATCTTTTTTATTCTTATCTCTTTCTAAAATCTCATCAATGATCCATTTAATTACTTTCAAATTTCAACACAAACGAACTTATCATGACTTTTATGATGATGACTGGCCTCCACTTGTATTATTTAAAAGTTTGGACCCACTTTTGCAAGGTGTATATTTTAACTACCATTTATGAGGTAGTAGCAAAGTTATGTAAATCTTCTTAAACTTATTTTTTGAATTTTTACAAAATTGTCAAAAAATGCCAAGTCACTTTGAATTTCAAACATCACCCAAATTTCAAATGTCTAATATATATATATATGGATTTTTCTCTTGTCAAATCAATCTTTCATTACAATTCAAATTCAATTCAAATTCGAATCCAACTAAAAGCCAAAAACTGGATAATCATCACAATAAAATCTCTGCATAATCTCTTTGATCCTTATCTCTTTCTAGAATCTCATTTAAATTCAAATAACCAATGCCTTATCTTCCTTTGACCAGGGTCTTATCCTTATCTCTCCAAATCTCAACTCAACAAAATCTGCAACTTTAACTTAAATCTTATTCTGAATCTTCTTTTACAATACGAAATCTTCTTGAATCTGTTTTTTGAATTTTTACAAGTTTACTAATAAATTGCCAACTAATAAAAATACCTAACAGGAGGAATTTCAAGTTTGGTCCATAAACGTACGTATCTAAGACCGGAGCACTTCCAAGTACAAAATCTGTCCTCATAATTCTTTTATTTCAATCGGAACAATAGTGTTGTAACCCATCATTTTGAACATGCACTACAAGAAAAAGGGGGTTTTGTGACGACAAAAAGTCGTCGCAAAAACCCCAGTGTCGTCGCAAATAATCGTTTTCGCGACGACATGTCGTCGCAGATATATCGTCGTAAAAAATTAGTCGCAAAAACTTTTTTTGTGACGCCACAGTGTCGTCGCAAATATATTTGCGACGACATATTTTTTTTGCGATGACAAGCGTCGCTAATACGCCGTTCTGAAATTCTCGTGATATAATATTTTTTGCGACGACAAATTTCAAAATGTCATCGTAAATAATCTTCCTTTTTTGCGACGACGCGTATAAAAAAGTCGTCGCAAAAAACTGAATTAAATTTTTTTTTCAATTTTTTAAAAAATGGAAATTAATTAATTTTTAATAATTTTAATTAAACGTTATTATGTCATACTCAATATAATTTATTAAGATACATTAAAAGTGAAATATAAATTAATATTAAAAATAGTAAATCTAAATAAATTTATAAAATATATTATGAATACTACATGAAGTGCATATATAATGTTCAAAAAAATATAAAAGTCTAAATAAAGTGAAAAATAAAATAGAACATATAACGGAACTATTCGTCTAATTTTGCAGCATTACCGACAGCTGAATCATCATCAGGACTGTCATCATCTGAAGGAGGCAGAGGATCGTCTAGGTCAACTAGTTCTGGACGAGCAATCGTAGGTAATTGGATGTTGGGCTGCAATTTAGACACTAACTATAACATCTTCACCTGATTGTCATAAATCTTCATTTGTTCCCGGTACGATTTCTTTAAATAACGATCCATACATGAGTTAGGTTGAGCCGATGA
>NW_010356635.1:48707-141799 GCF_000414095.1 Morus notabilis | reverse complement strand
TGTCAAATAAACTACATTTATTAAAATTCTTAAATTCTAACTAAATTTCGGTAGCATAACGAATTATTTTTCATATGATCCAAAAATCCAAACCTGTAAAAAAACAACTTTAAAATTTTTTGTCTCTGATGTGCCACCCAAAACAAGAATCACAAACATATAAATATGATAATGAAGTCAAAAAATAAGTACTAACCTTCTTATTGCGATGCTAAGAGTACGATAACCGACCATATAAGCTTGGATACTTTTGGTTGCTGCGATTAGTTTTATTTGTCTCTGATATTTTCTGTTTATGATTAACTATAATAAGTAATAGTTACTTGAAATTATGTATAAAAAATTATCAAGTTCTAACAAATCTATAATTACTTGAAATTTGTCGCCGGAGAACATATCGCAACAACGATCCCAATGAACTTGATTTCTCATGTTACTCGGGAGACTTTCTCTACCATAGTGTTTGTAGTGGCGGTGCAGGGAACTTTTCCAGTCCTTGTAGCACTTTGATGCCTCCCTATCAACAACGGACCTCAAAATGCCGTTCTTGTAGTTGTAGTCCACGTTAAACCAGTCCTTGCAAAACAGTTTCACATCATTAAAACGCATTGTTAACTATAGTCTAAACTATACAAATTATTGCATAAAATAAATACCAGCATCCGGTCCTGAATTGTCCTCTTGTCCATGTCGCTAATGTCCTTCCAAGCATCGTGGAAGGGCTCGCATATGTCCCTGGTATAAATACCAACCGCACTATCAAACCAAGCACCATATTTACCAAGCGCCTTCCACGTACCTCCCGCCTCATCAAAGTCTACTATGATTTTTCCGTCTTGAAGGACCTTTTGGGCGATTTCATAACCTTTTGCCCCACCTCACCCTCTATGTTGTCGAGGTTCAGGTGTTGTAAGCATATGAAAGCATTTCAAATCAACATTTACTACTACATTTAATTATTATATGATAGAACAAGAAACCACAGCCAGAATAACATACCAGACTCACAGTATACGGGGAGTCTGTGAGGACCGGGAGGAGGCTGCGCTCCCTCTGAAGAGCCAGCGCAAGTCGCTACCCTACCAGCCATCAATGTCTGTGAACAAATTCATATTAATAACAATATTTATAAATTCAAATAAGATCATAATATTAAAACAAAATCTGAGAAAAATGACAAAGATTACTATTTTGTAGTTCTATTCATCGTCGCTGCTACATTGTTGATTGTCTCCATCATCATATATGTCATCATCGTCTTCAGATTTGATGACTTCCTCTTCAACGTACTCCTCTAAAGTTTCATCATCTTCGTCATTAATAAAATCATCAACTACGGGAGACTTATCTTTCATAATTGCATCAACATCGGAAGTGACAACATTAGACGATCCATCATCTCGATTCAATACAAATGAGTCAATCTCTGGTAGTTCCACTACTAACTCAATATTTATAGACTCTGTATCCTGGACTATCATCACGTCATCAATGTCAGTTTCTAGAATGTCCCAAATATGTCGATGTCTAAAGTGTTCTACAACCTTCCAGTTTGGACCGTTAAATGAATCGTCTACGTAAAAAACTTGCTTTGCTTAAGATGCAAGTACGAAAGGTTCATTTTCGTACCACGTGTCTTTAACAAAAACACTTATTCTATTTTTGTAGTGTTGAATCATTTTCTTCCCCAGACGAGTGTCAAACCACAAACATTTAAAAAGCATAACAGAATTGTCATTCAAGTAGGACAGTTCATAAATATCCTCCAAAACTCCATAAAACATTTGGTTATTAGGTCCGCGAACACAAACACCACTATTTTGAGTACTTCGATTCATATCTTGATTGCGTGTTAGAAATTTGACACCGTTGACCACACAACCAGGATAACTTCGACATGAGAAGCTTGAACCACTTGAAAGCGAAAGTATTTGATCATTCGCTTCTGGGCCATTTTGCTTTCGAATATTGAAAATCTGTAACGAGACATGAATTTCTTTAAAATGAAATTTTTTAATGACTTAACAATGTTAATGCAAATTAATTATAAACGTACCTTATTCTTAAACCATTTTGAAAACTCTTTCGATTGAATTTCATCCAATGGTATTATTCGACTGTCGGCATCAATCTCCTTCCTATGGTCACTGTTTAACAGAGAATGAAAGTAAATGACACGATTGTATGCGACACACTCAATGAACAATTAAGTGACAAAAGTGAAAATAATATGTACTCAATGAACTGCTGAATTTCTGGACAGTTCTGTAGGACGTACCACTCGGCTTTCTCTCGCAAATGAGTATCCAATGTGACGGGGGTCATCTTCCCAATTGGCCGACAGTGATTATCAAATACAGAAATCTTTTTAACAATACGATCTTCATCGTCCATCCAATTTCTGGCTAGTCGGTTAAACCGTGTTTCAACTCCAGTTAAATATCTCAGTAACGTCTTCCATGGTCATCATGGTCATCATTAATCCCAGCAACATCTTCTAAGACTGCAAACATCTCATTTACTGGTTGATTAACTATTGGGTCTACACCTGAAACCGCTTCTACTTCACCATGGTGAATCCATGTTCTATACAATGGATCAAAACCAAATTGATGTATATGCGCTCTCAAAGTTTCTACTGGATGCATTTCATGGTTTCTACATTTCATACAAGGACAGCTGATATGGCCAATTGAAGTTGCATAATTTTTGGCGACCTCAATAAAAGCAGATAACCCATTCCAATATTCATCTGACAATCGGTTCTTCAAAGAAGTCCAACTTTTGTCAATCGGCATTTTAACTATAAATGACAACAGACATACCAATTTATTAATGTGTTTAATTAATTTTAATTTTACTCTTAATTAACACAATTAAGTTTTATTAATTAAAGTGTGTTAATGAACTTATTAAAATTATGGTTTCCTAACTAAATTTCGGCAGCATAACGACTTTATTTTAATATATTCCAAAAATCAAAACCTGCAGAAAAACAACTTTAAAAGATTTCGGCACACCATAGCTGCAAGATGTGCCACCCAAAACAAGAATCATAAACATATACTAAATTTCAACAATATAACAAAATCATAATTCAAATATTGTTATCATAATCCCGAATTCATACAACTACTACAATTCTAAACTAAATAAATATAAAAAACTTACAAAGTTCAAACCCACTAAACGGGGGCTGAAAATAGAAGGATTACGTCGGAGGAACCGTGCAAACAAGGACGAAGGCGAGAAATCAAATGCCTACTCAAACGCCTACATCAAATTAAAACATCAAACATAATTTTCTAACACCAAAATTAACAATTTATTAACATCTAGAGTAATATATAGACACAATGAGAGTTTAAAAAAATATTATGGGCTTGATCCGCTTGTGTAAAAACAAGGGCTACAATAAAAAAAAACGCAAAAAAGAATGAATACTTTTTTATAGTTTTAAATTTGATACACAAACAAATTAATTGTTCATTCATAAAAAGTTTTGCATTAAGATTAATATTAAATGTTCTCATATGCCTCTCACATTGATATTCAAAGAGAGTTTAATCTCAACATAATTGTTACTAATTAACGAGTCATATCATCATCTATATGATGCATATAAATAGAAAATATTGATCAATAAAGTTAAATTTAAATTAACGAATATGAAAATTTAAGCAATCACTCAAAAATATACGAAGATAAATATCTAAAGTCTGGATTAATTTTACGAAGCTTAATAATTTATGAAAGGCTACGACTACAAATTCTATAGGAAAAAAAATGTTATGTTCTTCATGCTCGAATCTAGTTCTAAGTATAATCTAGTTCTAAGTATAATGCTTAGGAAATGATTCTAAGTTCTAAGTATAATCTAGTTCTAATAACAAGTTATTACAGAATTGTTTTAAGAAAAAAAAAAAAAAAAAAAAAAAAAAAAAAAAAAAAAACTAATTAACCTCTAGCTATGGGGGCAGCGGGTGGCAGTGCAGCGGCGGGGCAGGGCGGCGGGACGGCGGCGGCGGCAGGAAACGGAAATAAGAGAGAGAGAGAGAGAAAGACCAGAAGAGAGACAAAGGGAGAGAGGGAAGGGGAAGGCCGGCGGTGGTGGAGAGATTTGCAGGAGAGAGAGAGAGATTCACAAGAGAGAGAGAGAGCGTCGGGAGAAAATGAAGAAGAAGAAGAAGGGGATATTAGGTCAGAGTTATTTGCGACGACATATTCATCGTAAATAAATTTAAAATGTCGTCGCTAATACTATAATATTTGCGACGACATTATCGTCGTAAATTAATAAAATGTCGTTGCAAATACTAAAATATTTGCGACGATATTTTCTCGCCGCAAATATTTTAAAGTCGTCGCAACTAATGCTTTTTTCCCGTGCCTACTTTATCGTCAAATAAGATTATTTGCGACGACACTAAAACAATGTCGTCGCAAATAAGGTAAAACTATTTGCGATGACGAATGTCGTCGCAAATAGTCATGACTTGTCGTCGCAAAAAAAAGGATTACCTTGGCGCCAATAATCCGCGCCATTGAAAATTGCGCGCCAATATTTTTTGTGACGACAATGAAATTATTAGCGACGACATTATTATTTTATTTAACGGTATGTATTTATGACGACATGTCGTCGCAAATGGGCTTAATTGTTGTAGTGATGGAATTGCTATTTTCTTCTCAAACATAAAATCAGCAGCTAGAGGCATGAATAATGAATTTAAGTCAGGGACATAAAGTACAAAAGTAAAATGTTAAATGTAAAATCAGCTCTTAATAACAAAAGTCCTTACAAAAAGACAGCAAAAGGTCTTACTTGTTTGGCTTATGAAAGCATTAGATTGACCAGAGTATGTAATTGGTAAGAGGGACAGAAAATCGGAAGGAATGAAGGAGAAATTTATATATATTCACCTACATATTATGATTAACAAATAAAAACTAATGCTAACAATGATGAGGGATTTTATTCCCCTATAAAGATTCCTCACCCATACCAAAATTTCTTGCTTCCTTACATTGTAATCGTCATACGCACAATATATATATATATATATATATATATATATATATTCCTTTCCAGTAAGAGGAATGTAACCCTCAATTTTTGGTTTTTCTTTATCAATAAAATAATTTGTGAATAAAAGAGCACTCAACCTAAAAATTCCCCTCAAGTTCCATCAATAGCTAGCTTGAAGTTTAGGGAGCACATTGTCACAATGCTTATAGTCAAAGGGGAATTTTCACATTTCACCTGACATTCCCATGAATAATTTAATGGAAAAGAGAAATTTATAAGATGTCTAAAGTTCAGGTGGAGGGAGAGCTAAAATTAAAGTTGACGAGGCATTTTTTGATAAGGCCTGTGGTTCGGGGGGCAGTGTGAAATTTGTCCAAATAAAAGATATGCAAATCAATAGATTTTATATATAGTTTCAAGACAAAATCTTGATTTTTTTTTTCCATATTGTAAAATTTTCTCTATGTATGGTAGTTATTGAAAGCTACTAAACTACAATTTTTTTAATACTTTTTCATGTCATTTATTTTTCAAAAAAAAAAAAGTATAACATTACACACCCATTTAGATTGAAGGCTGCCTCCGCCACTACAACGAACCTACATTATAATCATGTGGACACCTACTCAATAAAAGAGATTACCTTTAAGTGATTTTGTCCATCTCAATTCGTTTTATTGAGTTTTTTTTTTTTTTCAATTAATCAAAATTTAAACTAAGTTTTCATTCAAGTCTCCCACAACAACTTGCTTCACTTAATAATTACGTTTAATTCTTGAATAAAACCTGTGTACTCTTAAGCCAAGTTGTGCAAAAACTAAAAATGTGATGTTCCTTGTGACGCGTAAGAATCTAGTGATACTCTGTTCAAGACGATAAATAGTGTGCATGTGAGATTGAGAAGCTAAATGATAATAGAATTTAAATAGTGTTAAGGTCCACAACCAAAAAAATAAAATAAAATATAAAATAAAAAGGTTTAAAAGTCACAAATCTTGACTAAGTGTCTAAGCCTAAAGATTAAAAACGCTCGCAATTTGCTGCTCCTAACTTGAGTTAATTTCATGTAAAGAAAAGTAAATATAAACCAATCCTAATCCAACTCTAATTAAGCAATAGTGCCTAACATATATCTAACGTGAACATCATTCAAACTCTCCTATTCATAGTCAGTTTTCCTTGTTGAATTGGATTAATTAGAAAACCAAATACCAATCCAACTCTAATCATGCAATTAGTTTTCCTAGTTGAACTCTACTATACGAGTGAGTACTGCCTATATATGTATCATACTCTTGCCATTCGTGATCAATTCTCCGATCAAAGTGCCGCTTTCTCAAAATTCTGAAAAAGATGAAGATAGTCATCAAGAACGGAAGTTGAAGCTGCAGAAACGGCAAAAGAAAGTAATGAAGAGCGTCCTTGCAAGAGACTGAGGATAGTTATCAAGAAAAAAGGTTTAAAAGGCGAACCGCTGAAGCCTCTAGGTAAAGATGCCTACTTCGTCGCCAACGAGGAGCAGACAATCGGAGTGGTCGACGGCGTTGGTAGATGGGCCAGAAAGGGCATCGATTCCGGTGAATATGCGCGAGAACTCATGAAGAACTCAATGGCAGCAGTGATCGGAGAAGCCAAAGAAGGATCGGTTCCAGCTGATCTTAAAAGTGTTTTGCAAGAGGCTTTCTCCAAGACCATACTCCCAGGGGCCTCAACGGCTTGTATTCTGACACGCAACGAGGGCGTTTTGCGTGCCATTACGGCGTGTTCGTAAAAATCTACTGAATCCGTCTTATGTTAGTCCTTTTGAAATAGCGAATGCAATGGCGGGAAGAGTGTTCAAAGGAGGCAAAGTGGATGAAATTGCAGTCGTCGTTGGACAAATCATTCGACACTATGGTCTGAAGATGTACATGATGTTGGAGTTTCTTAAGAAAAAATCACCAGGATTATGCACTCTTTTTCCCTTGCTGAGGTTTTTGGCCTTTTGAGGTTTTTACTTGACAAGGTTTTAATGAGGCCTCTCCCAATCAGGGATGAGTAGATCAATTAATGGTCGTTTTTTCAACTTTAGTTTGACAGGTAATTGTTAGTTGTACATGGTAGATTATTATATTTTTCAGATTAATTATATGCAACTATATAGTATGGTTAGATAGTTAGGTGACAACCTAGTTGGAATGTGACTATCTTTCCTTATAAACGTTTGATATCACTTCTTAGTTGTTTTATGAGCAAGAAAAATATTCATTATTCTCTCCCTTTTGTCAAACAAAATAAAATTATCCACAACATGACGTTCAATTTGTTATTTGGATTTATAAGGAAATGAGTCAAGTCATATTACAGTAGATCGCTTGAGTTTACCATTTTTAGGATACTCGATATTAAAGAGAGGAGCCATCATTCAACTTTGCAGTGGCGTGCACACAAACTTTTTCGAGAATTACATTACAAGAAATATATATTGACATTATATATAATTCTTAATGAAATAAAATGCAAAAAAAATTTCCTATAATCCATGTACAGGGCTTGTACTGAGGTAACTAACGAAGTAAATATTAGAAACAAATGATCTGCGCATGAAAATTTTACAGCCCAATACAATTTTATCATACATCTAAGGCATGTTTATTTCACATCAAAAAGAAAAGGAAATTGAAGAGTGATTTTTTTTCCTATCTAATAATGTTTATTTACAAAACTAGTAATGAAGATTTAATGGGCCGAGAATGAAGAAAGAAAATGTCAATCCTTACACTCCCTTTAGTATTAATTTCTTGTCAAAGAGAATGAATGCTAAATTTACTTATCTATCCTTAATAAATTACTTTATAGTCAATAATTATTGAATTGTATAAAAAGACATTTTAGTTATTACATTTATAACATTACTATTCCAAATTTTAGTAAACATAAAAAAGGGAATGGGATTGTTTTCTATTACACAATCTAATAGTCAAGTAAACACATGAAAGGAAATAAATGACCCTTAAACCTATTACTTTATTTTTCTTTCAAATCTCATTACCTTTTCCATTACATTCCTTTACGGTTCAGTAAATGCGCCCCTAACCTATCTGTAGTGTGCACAATGGCCTGTGATCAGTTAGTAAAACAAGAGTTGGTTATGGTCTATAGTGATCCTGTGTTAGGCATGATTGATAGTGTAGCTTCAAACATTCTGCGTCAAAGATCATCAATCTTTCTTACTCCGAGCAACATCAACAATGTATCGATTCAAACGCTGACCAAATATCTTTGTAGAGAATGACTCGGTGGCATGCTGTCGAGCTTCAATCCCCATACTCTCTGCCAGCCGTGGGTCTTGAATGAATTTAGCCATAGCCAAAGCAAAATCTCGTGAAGTAGGATCACAGAGATATCCGGTAGTGCCATTTTTAACAGTCTCTACAGGGCCTCCGCTGTTGCAGGCAATAACAGGTTTCTGTGCTGCCATCGCCTCGAGAGGAACAATGCCAAAGTGTTCATCCTGCATCAATTGAATAATGTGTTATTTTTTCTTCCATAGCATCCAATAAAATTGGAGCAAATCATAACATCCATACCTTTGGTGTATAAAGGACACATAAACATTGGGAGAGAAGTTCATTTCTCTCAGATGTTGAGCACGACGTGATGAAATTAACCTGTCCAGATACGCCTTCCCTCTTTGCTAAAGTTTTCAGCTCCTCCAAGTATTCAACATTCTCACGAAGACGTTTATCAAAACCACCTGCAACAATTGCTACATATCAGTTTTGTGCTTGTAGATATGCGGGACCACGAACTAGCACCACTAAAAATGTAATGTAAAACATCAAATGCTACCATGTATTTCTCTGACGTGTTGTGGACAAACAGAAAACTGGTTTTCAAACTAAGATCTGCTAACGACCACTCAAAAGTCACTGAAATAACCATCTAAGTCTACTTTTACAATCACATAACATGAAGATGACAGAGGGCATCGTGACTCCTCGGTGACAATTCTAGGTCTTGACGTTAGGCCTTTGTACAAGTACCGGAACAGTGATAGGTACCTGCCCTGACTTAATCAAGATGATGAAAATTAACACTAGGAATTTGAATGAAAATACCCAGAAAGATGGGTTCTGGTTCATTTTATTGATGAACACTCCTCTATTCCTCAATTACAGAGAAGCTCAACAGAAACAAACACCAAAAGGAAAAAAAGATAGAATTGAGAGAATTTGAGGTCTCTCCCCCTCCCAGACCAACACTAACTTTCACAAGATTCGATGCCCCTGCCTAGAGCACCTCCCCTCCCCTATATTTCCTCTCGAACAAATTCCTCTAACGGAATTGCCAACTCAGCAGCGTCACTAGCCCTGACCACATCACTCGTCTTTCCCTTTTTACCCCTTCTAGTATAGGTAAATCTCAAAGGAGGCCTGGGCAGGGTTCTATCAATACCCCCCCTTCGAGAGCCACCTTGTCCTCAAGGTGGAAGTGGGGAAGCTGTTGTTGGATCACATCCAGGGGTTCCCAAGTCGCCTCCCAGCTAGGTAGCCCACACCAAACCACCAACCCTTCCACTCGGTCTTGGCTGCCGCAAGGAGATACACGCGTACGAAGGATTTCAGTGGGCTCAACCACGAGTTTCAACTCCTCCGTTAATTGCACTGGCAATGGCTGGTTCTTATACTCCCTGCCCTTGAATGCCTTCAATTGCGAAACATGAAAAACAGGGTGGATGCGAGCCGTATGAGGTAATTGTAGACGATAAGCCACAGCCCCTACACGCTCGAGGACAGGAAAGGGTCCGTAGAAGCGAGGTGAGAGCTTATCATTAACCTTGCGCACCAAGGACTTGAGACGGTATGGACGGAGCTTGAGCAAAACCAAGTCGCCAGGCAAAAAAGTTACCTCGCGACGGTGAGCGTCCGCGAACTTTTTCATTCGGTGTTGTGCTACCACAAGATGGTGCTTCAAGCAGTCAAGCATATGGTTTCGAAGCTGCATCTGTAGATTGACATCTTCTACCAACGAAAGCATGTCGTCGGACTCTAACATAGGATCCTTGGGCAGGGCAGCCAACAAATCCTGGAAGCAGAGCAAGGAGGGAGGAGGGCGGCCATAAACGGCCTGAAAGGGCGTGAACTTAGTACTCCGCCCAAGGCAGGAATTGAACCCACAACCTAGGTTTGTCGCCGGCAAAGCAGCGTAAATAGGTCCCAAGCAGCAATTGACGACCTCAGTTTGTCCATCAGATTCTGGGTGATAGGTAGAGTTATGGTGCAACTTCGTGCCATATTGCTTGAAGAGTTCCCGCCAAAACAAGCTCATGAAAACAAAATTGCGATCACTGACAATCGTGCAAGGGATCCCATGCAAGCAGACAATCTCGCAGATGAAGACTTCTGCGACCTGTTTGGCCGCGACAGGGTGAGCAATGGGGCAAAAATGAGCATATTTGGTCAGCCGATCCACTACCACAAGGATCGTGTCAATGCTCTTTACCCGTGGAAAGTCCTGAAACGAAGTCCATGGAGATGTCTTCCCAAATCTGTTGCGGAATCGGAAGGGGCTGCAACAAACCCGCCGGAGAAAGAGCTTCATACTTGGAGCGTTGGCAAGTCGCACAATGGGAGACATGGTCCCAAATCGTTTTCTTCATTCCAGACCAAAACACGTTGGAAGATAACCGTTTGTAAGTGCGGAAGAATCCAGAGTGTCCTCCCATGGCGAAATCATGAAACTCATTTAACAAGAGCAGAATCCAAGCTGAGTTCGGAGGCAACACAATGCATTCATGAAAACAAAGAAGTCCATTCCGCAAGCTATACCCTCTAACGTCAGCTTGGCCAACCTACAATTGAGAAATTAGTTGAGCACACACGGCATCTGTCTGCTGCTCACGCTTAATGGCTGCGACATCCAGTAACTGAGGTATGGATTGGGCCATATAAGTACAAGTGTCTTCTCGGCGAGACAGAGCATCCATAACCCGGTTGGCAGCCCCCGGTTTGTATCGCACTTCGAAGTCATACCCCATCAATTTGGAAATCCAACGGAGATGTTCCGGAGGAAGTAGGCGCTAGTCTAATAAGAACCGGACTCTGTTGGTCTATGCGTACCACGAAATGTCAGCCAAGAAGGTAGTGACGCCACTTTTGAACTGCCAAGACCACTGCCATCAATTCCCGCTCATACACAGACTTCAAACGCGAAGTAGGCGACAAAGCCTTACTGAAATATGCTATAGGCTTTCCCTCGCATTAGTACCGCCCCTAGACCCGAGTCTGACGCGTCGGTCTCCACCACGAAGGTCTTAGAGAAATCCGATAGAGCCAAAACTGGGAGAGTGGTCATGGCCAACTTCAAAGCCTCGAAGGTGCGCGAGGTTGCCTCCGACCAATTGAACACCCCCTTTTTAAGCAAATCCATTAAGGGTCGGGCAAGAGCTCCATAACCTCTTACGAAGCGACGATAGTACCCTGTGAGGTCGAGAAACCCACGGACAACATGCACGTTTTTAGGTTCAGGCCAATCCCAAATGGCCTGCAACTTAACTAGGTCGGCCGAGACCCCCTCCTTCGATATTACATGCCCCAAGTACTCAAGCTGGGATTGCCCAAACACACATTTCTTCCGATTCGCAAACAATTTTTCCGCGCGCAAAACCTCCATCACTGTGGCCAAATGAATCGTGTGCTCTTCCCAAGTGCGGCTGTAGACGAGGATATCGTCGAAAAAGACCAACACAAACTTGCGCAAGGCCGAAACACCGAATTCATCAAGGATTGGAACGTTGCCGGTGTATTTGTTAATCCGAAGGGCATTACTAGAAATTCATAGTGCCCCTCATGTGTGCGAAACGCGGTTTTCTCGATGTCACCTTCGTGAACTTGGATTTGATGGTACCCGGCCCGTAAATCCAGCTTTGAAAACACTACTGCCCCGTCCAACTCATCTAATAATTCATCAATTATTGGGATTGGGAACTTGTCGGGTACTGTGAGTTGATTAAGGGCCCGATAATCTACACAAAACCGCCAACTTCTATCCCTATTTTTCACCAAAATCACCAGGCTACAGAATGGACTAGTACTAGGCTTAATTATTCCTAAAGCCAGCATTTCCACTACTAATCGCTCAATCTCTTCCTTTTGGACATAGGGGTACTGGTACGGCCGAATGCTTGGTGGTGTGGCGCCTTCCGTCAGAACAATCCGGTGATCCGAATCTCGGGGCGGTGGCAACCCCATTTGGGTCGAAAAGACATCCCCAAACCAGTCTAACACCCTTTGTAATTCCAGTGTAACTGCCGGACCGGCCTCAACTAGTCTTAATTTCGGTCTCATAAAGCTAAATTAGAAATCCCATTTGTGGGAACTTAAACCGCCGAGAAAGGGCGTGAAGACTCACCGGGGAACAGCTCAATGTCGGATTGCCCTGCCACCCAACCCAACGAGAGCCGTTGAAGAACTTCAGCGCGTATTTAGACCAAACCACCCGGACTTCCCCAAGCGTCTGCAACCATGTAACCCCCAGCACCACATCCGCACAGCCCAGCTCAAAGGGGAAGAAGTCTTCCACGACACAGAAGCCTTGAATCCACAGCTCCACTCCCTTGCACAACCTTTGCTGCCGGAACTTCATTCCGTTCCCCACCTGGACCTCATAGCTAGCCATGTTATCACAGGGTAACCCCAGCTCCTCTACCACTTTAGTCGAGAGGAAACTGTGAGAGGCTCTGCTATCAATCAACACAACCACTTGGCGGGACCCCAGCTGCCACATTACCTTCATCATGTTAGAGGAGGTGAAACCGAGCAAAGAGTTGAGAGACAAATCCGCCGCCTCATCCGAGAACCTAGCGGGTGCCTCCGCCTCTTCTTCTTTCGTCTCCTCCGACTCTGACTCATCTCCAGCCACCAAGAGAACCTGCAGCTGCCGTTCTTACAACGGTGCCCCGGCCCAAATTTTTCATCACACCGAAAGCAAAGTCCCTTAGCCCGCCGTGTTTGGATCTCCTCGACGGAATGTCGTCGAAATCGTGATTCTCGGCTAGCCGCCGATAGTGTTGGAACTTTGGGCCGGCGGGCCGGCCCGAGGCCCAAATTTTTCGGGCTCAGCGAGCAGGGCCAAATGCCGGCCCGTCCAACTAAAATTTTTGGGTTCGGGAAACCCGAAAATAGACACCTCGCCGGAGCCCGCTGTCGTGTTATCGATGTCAACCGCCGTCCGCCGGAATTTTGTTTGAATTTTTTTGGCCAGGCCTGATCTGCCCGAAGCCCGAGCCCGACCAACAGATAAAATTTTGACCGTTGGAGCCCGACCCGACCCGAAGCCCGAAAATGCCCGACCCTAACAACTATTTTTTGGACCGTTGCCTGATTTTCTGCCTGAGGCCGCCCAAACCCGACCCCGCCGGGAAAAAAAAACTAGCTGTTGGATTCGAATTTGGGGGAAAAAATTAATTTTTTAACCTAAAAATTTTCCTATAAATATCTCTCAACCCCCGTCATTTTCCTCACTCAAACTCTCTCAATCCCTCTCAATTTCTCTCAATTGCTCTTAATTTCTCTCAATCTGAATCTCTCACAATTTTTTCAAAAACTATTACAATATCCTAAAGTTCTCTCTCACGAATCACTCTTATTTTTTTATAATGAATTCTTTTGATTATAGTGGTATTCCCGTTGATGCCCAACACAACGTGGAAGAAAGGCAATTTCTCACTAATGAATTTGTTACGTAAGAATCTGCTAATCCGAGCCCTAGTGGACGTACTGGAGGTCATGGTCGCAATGGTGGTGGGCGTGGAGAAGCGGCGAGTGCAAGTGCGACTGCGTCTGCAAATGTTGCAACCTCGAGGAGGAAATGCATGCGCACCAACAGTTTGGGATCACTTCGACACAATTGAGGAGGTCGACAATGCAGGTAACACTAAACATATAGCTCAGTGTAAATATTGTTTATCTAAATTACAAGGTGACACTATTCACGGCACCATACACTTGAAAAGACACTCCGAAAAGTGTCTTCAAAAGCTTGGCCAGTCCGGCGGACCCGAACTTCGCCATACACAATTATCTTTTAATCGCGCAACTAGTGGTCTAACCACTTAAAAATACGATCTGCAAGTAGATCGTATGGAAGTTGCGCGAATAATGGATGCATTAGATCAATCACTTAGTTTTATAGAGTATTCTAATTGGCAACAATATAGTAAAGTTGAATACAATCCTAATGCACAGTTTTTTTCAAAAACTTATCTTATGAAATATTTGTAAAAAATTTTTAAACAAGAAAAATAAGTATTAATAAATCTTTTACACTCTACTAACGGTTGCATTGCGTTAACGGCAGACATTTGGCATGCCGTTGCCAACAAAGATTATTTATCTGTAACCGGACATTACTTTAGAGGCTTCGATTTAGATAAGAGAATATTATATTTTAAATATGTTTTAAGATCACATAGGGCGGATTTAATATATAATACAATTTTAAATGTAATTGATGAATTTAGATTAAGAGATAAAGTAATGGCTATAACATTAGATAATACTAGTGCAAATACTAAAAGGATTAAGTAATTTAAAAATGATTTAAGTTTATTCGGTGATGGTAAAATTTTCCACCAACGTTGTGCATGCCACGTAATTAATTTAATAGTTAAATCCGGATTAAAAGAAATTGGTACTCACATTAAAAGAATTAGAGATAGTATTGCATAGATTCAAAATAGTAACCAAAGGCAACAACATTGGTTTAAGTTCTTACAAGCATTAAATATACCTCCTAGTAGGGGTGTAAAAATTGAGCCCGAACCCGAAAAATCTGCCTGGCCCGACCCGCCCAACCCGACTAAATAGGTTTTTTTTTTTTTTTTCGGGATTAAAATGGTCCCAACCCGCACTGTGCGAGTTGGGGACGGGTCGGGCATGCTTGAACCCGCAATGCCCCGACCCCGGCCGTTTTTTACCTACCCCGTAACCCCAACCAGGCATGTTGTAAGTCCTCACCGTTCCTCGCCATGGACTTCTTCAAATCCATCTCCAATTCCGGAGCTTTCAGCCACACTCCGTTAACCTACCACGCCATGATCGACAAGCTCTCCCGCCATGGCCAAATCGATAGAATCCAGTACCTTCTTCACCAGATGAAGCTCCAAGGAATCTCATGCTCCGAGGATTTATTCGTCACCGTTATCAATTCCTACAAGCAATGATCAAAGACTACTTTTTTTGCTGATATTGTTGGTATTTCTTTGGAAATATTCCTTAAAGTATTGATTTTTCTCGTATATTATTCTTGTTTATAGGGAAATTGGTTGGGCAGAGGAGGCTTTGAAGATGTTTTATAGGATAAGTGAGTTTGGGTGTAAACCGACAGTGAACATTTACAATCATGTTTTGGATGCTTTGCTTAGCGAGAATAGGTTTAACATGATTAATCCAGTTTATACTAATATGAAGAGATATGGGTTGGTTCCAAATGTGTTTACTTATAATGTTCTTAAGGCTTTGTGTAAGAATGATAGGGTGGATAATGCCCGCAAGTTGCTTGTAGAAATGTCTAAGAGGGGGTGCTCTCCCGATGTCGTGAGCTACATGACTATAGTTTCGTCGTTGTGCACGCGCAAGAAAGTTGATGAGGCGAGAGCACTTGTTGTTGGGTTCGAGCCTGTTTTGCCGGTTTATAATGCTTTGATCAATGGTTTGTGCAAGGAGAATAGAATTGAGGAGGCTTTAGAATTGATTTTCACCAACCCGAGTAATCTGAGCTTACCGAGGTCACCCGAAAGGTTGTGGGTTTGTAGACTTAAGAGAGTGTTGCGGCCTAAAGTTTTCTCAACCCGCACTAATCGGGTTGGCTCAATTTTTCGGCTCAACCCGACCCTACCCGGCCGATTTACACCCCTACTTCCTAGAGCATTAGCTTTATATATGCATGTAAGATGGAACTCAACTTATATTATGTTTTAACAATGCATCCCCTATAAGAATGCTATAACAAACTATATGTGTACGAAATTAGGAACATGACATATAGATGCATATGATTGGTAAATTGTCGAAGTTTTGTATCAATTTTTAAATAGGTTTCATGAAGTTACTTTAAAACTTAGTGGAACATATTACCCAACACCACCTTTAGTTTTATGTGAACTTTTAAGAATTAGTATTTTATTTAGTGAATATAGGACGAACTCAATCTTAGGAGTTCCTATCCAATCGATGGAAAAGAAATTTAAAAAATATTAGTCTAAGTTGCCTTTGTTGTATGGTTTGGGTACTATTTTTTATCCTAAATTAAAATTAGACGGTTTAGAAATTGGTTTAGAAAACTTAGGTGAACTTTTAGGCATCCATTATTCGGACCAATTTCCAACAATAAAAGAAAAAATATTTTCAATCTATAGTAAATATGAGAATAGGTTTACAAGCACAAATTCTGGAGTACAGAAACCGCAACAACAAGATGAAAACCCGCATTCATACTTGAATGTTTTCGAGTTGAAGAAGAAGAAGAAGACAACTCAAATAGAAGCTGAGAGTGGATCTTCATCAACAGGTGGCAACGGCGGCGGCAGCTTCAACGAGCTTATGGCGTTCCTCAGTGAGAGCTTAGTAGTCGACGATAGTAGAGAATCGTTTAACTTAGTTCAATTGTGGATGGCACAAGCATTAACTTGGCCAATCCTAACTCAATTGGCAATGGATATATTTTCGATCTCAGTCTCCACAATTTCATCCGAACAAGCCTTTAGTATGACAGGACAAATACTTGAGGAACGCCGAAACGCATTACAAATGGACATTGTTGAAGCCTTAGTTTGCATTAAGAATTGGGATCGTGCCGATCAACGTCTACAGGATACAATTTCGCCAGCAAGTCAAGAATGAATCGATGAATTTAATAGATTAACATTTAATTTTGAAGACGATCCTTCAGTTTCAAATTAAATTTGTAATTTGTAATTTGTAAATATGTATTTGCTTTTGACATTGTAATTGTATATTTTGTAAGTTTGTAAAATTTGTAATTCGTCACAAAATGATTGTACTCTTTTTTTCTTACTAAGTTTTTATCTCAATTGTGTTTTTCTTAGTAAGGTTTTAATGGGACAATCATGAATTACAAATTTAAAAATTAATATATAAAATTAATTTATTAAATTGTGTTAATAATGTGTATTGAATGTTGATTTTAATTTTTATATAATTTTAACACAAAATAACTTAATAATTATAAAAATTAAAAAATATACAAAAAAATCTAGCATTTCAAGCGGGCTCGGGCAGCCAAAGCCAGGCCCGCGGCCCGTCCACGGGCCTTCTCGGGCTCAGGCGGGCGGCCCGAAAATGTCGGGCGGGTCGGGTCGGGTCGGGCATCGGGCAAAAAATCGGTATTTTCGGACGGACGGCTCATCCAAAGTTCTAGCACTAGCTGCCGACACTTGAGCAATAGCGAAGTCCGACTTCGCTCGTGGGAAGGTTCTAGAATCCTTCGAACCACTAGACTCTGAAGGTAGCTCTGAGCAAAGGAATAATTACCCCTAGGCTGGTCCAAATTAAAGGCACCCCAGACCGGCCCATCGGTCTCCACATGCGGCCCAACCGTAGCTTCCTAAACTTGTCTTGGACCTCATTCCTGTCTTCCACCTGCTGGGCCAGGTCCATGGCTTCTTGAAGGTTAATGGGCTGGTGTTGTAATACCCGAGATTTAATTAAGCCTTAAACCAATAATAAATGAATTTAGTAAATTAAAATCATGCACCACATTTAGTACATTTTGGATACTCCTTAGCAGTTGAATTATCTATCTTAGGTCGCTTCTTAGCATTTTATTGCCACTCTTGCTTCTATTTCCCTTTTGCTACAGTTGTTCCTGGTTTCTACTGGTCATTCTTAGCGGCATAAGTAGCTTTATTCTCCAATTCTTGTCTCTTAATACCCTTCTCAGATATCATAGCCAGTTCAACTGCTTCGCTGAACGACTGAGGCCTCGACATGCTCACATCCTTGTGGATAACTGCTTTCAAACCCTTAATGAATAAGTTCATCTTTTCCACATCATTACCTGCTATCCATGGAACAAATCTTGAAAGTCCTTCAAATTTAGTGACATAGTCATCAACAGTCATAGTACCTTGTGCTAATCCCACAAACTTAGCCACTTTACTTTTCTTTACTTTCTCAATGAAGTACTTGTTATAAAATAGTTCTTTGAAACCATTTCAAGTAAAGTTGGTAGCAGCTGGAGTCAACTTAATAGATGCCCACCAATGCCTAGCAATATTCTTTAGCAATTGAATAGCATAGGAAACTCGTTGAGCATTTTCCATAACCATGTAGTCAAAGATACTTTCTATAAAATTGATCCACTCTTCAGCAATTAGTGGATCAGGTCCACCATGGAAATCATTAGGATGTTGCTTCCTAAAACGCTCATAAACAGGTTCCAAATTATCTTGTCTTTGTTGTCAAGGGGGAGGTGGAGGTTGATTTGCATGCTGGGCTCCTTGTTGTGCCATCATGTTATGAAACTGCTCTGTTTGTTGTTGAAACTGTTGAGCTTGCATTTGCATTTGTTGTCTCATAAACTCATTTTGTTGTCTCTATTGATCAGCCTGTTGCTGAATTAATGCAGTTAATCCATCAAACATTTGAGCTATGTCGACGTTCAGGGGATCGCAAGCATATTTTTTAAGAGGCATTCTGCTACAACACTCATTTCTAACATTTAGATTTAAACCAATAATAATAAATATACTTCCATGTAAATGCAATATAAAACATAAAAATATTATTCTATACATTGAAAATCATAAACATTACTCATTGGCTGAGTTTCTTATCCAACCACTTGTTTATATGTACTTCGTTGTCTTCAGAAACATTAAACACTGGGCTCTGATACCAAAACTGTAACGCCTCCAACGCTAAACCGGTCTAAGGCCGAATTTAGCGAAGTAGTGCTACTTAAAACATACTTTTTATACTTAAAACAATGTCATTTTTAATATGGGAAAACTGATGGTTGAAGTCATCATAAAATTTTCGTAAAGGTTTTTTAACAAAATGAGTCAGTGCACAAAATGATTTCCAAGGTTAGTTAAATACATCGAACCATCCTTCGTTTTCACAAAAACTGGTGCACTCCATGGAGAAAAACTTGGACGAATAAAACCTTTGTCGAGCAATTCTTGAAGTTGAATCTTCAACTCTTTCAATTCTGATGGTTTTGCTATCTACAGCGATGCTTTAAAGAATGATTTGAGTTGCGTGCTTATGCAAAATGGGAAGGTGATAGCTTATGCTTCACGTCAGTTGAAAAACTATGAGAAGAATTACCCTACTCACGATTTGGAGCTAGCTGTTGTTGTCTTTGCTCTCAAGATTTGGCATCACTATCTTTATGGTGAGCACTGTGAGATATATTTCTGACCACAAGAATTTAAAATATTTATTCTCGCAGAAGGAATTAAATATGAGACAACAAAGATAGCTAGAGTTGGTTAAAGGATTATGATTGTGTTATCAATTATCATCCTAGCAAGGCTAATGTGGTGGTGGATGCTCTTAGTAGGAAGTCAGCTGTTGTTGGTTCAGAACAACAATCTTTGCTTGCAGACTTAAGTAGAATGGAAATTGAAGTGGTTTCTCAAGAAACAAAGGCTAAGCTTTCAGCTTTAGTGTTGCAGCCAAGTATCATCAATAAGATTAAGCAAAGTCAAGATTCAGATTCTTATTTAGTTTGTATCAAAAAGAAGGTTCAAGCTGGAAAAAAAAAAAAAAAAAAAGAATGACTTTCAAGTATCTGATGAGGGTGTGATCTTTTGTGGTCATAGACTGTGTGCGCCCAAAATTAGGGAATTGAAAAATGAGATTTTAGATGAGACTCATTCATCTCCTTACTCAGTTCATCCAAGGAGCACTAAAATGTATAAAGATTTGAGACTCCATTTTTGGTGGCCAAAGATGAAGTACGAAGTAGCAAAGTATGTTAAATGTCTCACTTGTCGGCAAGTCAAGATAGAACATCAGAGGCCTTCAGGGAAGTTGAAACCACTCTTTATCCCAGAATGAAAATGGGAGCATGTTACCATGGATTTTATTATAGGATTGCCAAGGACACAGAAGAAATTTAATGCTATTTGGGTTATTATAGATCGACTTACAAAGTCTGCTTATTTTCTTCCAATACGGAATACTTTCAGTATGGATCAGTATGCACAGCTTTATATCGAAGAGATTATCAGGCTTCATGGTTCACCTGTATCCATTATTTCTGATCGTGACCCAAAATTCACTTCAACATTTTGGAAAAGTTTGCATTCAGCCTTAGGAACGCGCTTGTCTTTCAGCACGGCTTATCATCCTCAAACCGATGGGCAATCAGAGAGAACTATTCAAACTCTAGAGGACATGTTTAGAGCTTGTGTTCTTGATTTTTCGACTTCATGGGATAAAAAGCTACCTTTAGTTGAGTTATCCTACAATAATAGTTATCATTCGACTATTGGTATGGCTCCATACGAGGCGTTATATGGTAGGAAGTGCAGATCTCCAATTCATTGAAATGAGGTTGGAGAAAGAAAAGTCATGGGCCCATAATTGGTTTAGAAAACAGTTGATGCTATTGACAAGATTCGAAAAAGGATGAAAGCAGCTCAAAGTCAACAGAAGAGTTATGCCGATAAGCGTAGAAAAGATCTTGAATTTGAAGTTGGTGACAAGGTCTTTCTTAAAGTTGCTCTAATGAAGGGAGTTATGAGATTTAGACAGAAAGGAAAACTCAGTCCTAAGTATATAGGGCATTTTGAGATTTTAAAAAGAGTAGGAAAACTTGCTTATGAGTTAGCTCTTCCACCATCATTGTCTGGTATTCATGGTACATTTCATATTTATATGCTCCGCAAGTATATAGCTTATCCATCTCATGTTTTGAAGTATAAAGCTTTGGAGTTGAAACCAAATTTGTCATACGAAGAAAAATCAGTTCAGATTCTTGATAGAAGACTTAACGAATTAAGAAACAAGAGCATTCATTTGGTCAAGGTTCTTTAGAGAAATCAATTAGTAGAGGAAGCTACTTGGGAAAAAGAGGATGAGATGAAGATCAAGTATCCAGAACTTTTTGGTAAGCTAAATTTCGAGGACGCAATTTGTTAAGGAGGGGAGAATTGTAATACGTGATATTTAATTAAACCTTAAGCCAATAATAAATAAATTTAGTAAATTAAAATCATGTACCACATTTACTATTTATCTCAAAGTTATTTGTCGGTATTATATTTTATTATTATAGCTATCATATGATTTTATTAAACTTATCCCCTTACTACTCGAGTCTTCAATTTTAATGTGCAGTGCAACTAACTTGATGTAGGAACTCAATGTACTAAACTTATGAAGAAAAAATGATATTTATTATGATTATTTGATATGATATTTTACCTCTATTATGATTGATTTAATAATGAATTATTACTTTATATTTTTATTATATGGTTTTACGTAAATGTATTAAGGACTTAATTGTTATTTTGAATTTTTTGTGAGAGAAGGTTATGTTAGCAAATTGAGTGAACTTTAGGCACCTAATTAAAGAATAAAAATAGAGGCTTTAGAGCTGATTTTATGAGGTTAGGACAAATGTTAAAGACTTAGAAAAACCTAGACACTTGTCCTACTATAAGGTCACTTTACTTTTACTTGGTCTCTATTATGTTTAGACTTCATTTTTTGGTCTATTTCAACAAAGAAGCCTAGAACTCCGACCACAACATTTTTTTCTCTCTTCTCACTCCTTTTCTCACCAAACACTCATAAGCAAACCTAGGTTTTCAAGAGCAAATGAGCTAAAAACTCAACCAGCCCATTTCAACTCGTTTTTAACCTAGAACCAAAAATAATCACTAAGGTTTTGAGCTTCTATTCACTTGGGAACACGTTTTTCTTTGAGGTAACTTCTTTCTTATGTTAGAAACTAAGATTTCAGAGATTAAGATGTTGAAATCCTACTTGAGATTCGGATTTTTGATGTGATTTATCATGCATGTTGGTTGTAGACTCTTAAAAATGAGTTTCTTGAGGTTTTGGTTCAAATATTAATTTTTGGGTTAAATTAATGATTTTAGCTTGATATTATTTATGATTACTTGAAGATAAACTCTTATTAGGATGATGATTCATGTATTTGAGAGTGGTCTTTGAAGATTAAGATCTGCATGCTAGGTATTTGATGAAATGTTCAAATATAAGTCCTCTATACAGCCTATGTAGATTCTGTTTTCGTGCTATATATAATTATGATGTTGATTGATCTTATATTTTTCTATTAAAGTATACATCTCAAGCTTTACGTGAGTTTTTGAATCACTTTAAACGGATTTTTCTACATTTAGTTATGAATTTTATAAGTTCAGCTAGAAGGCTGTCATTTTCCTAACAAGATTATACTTCAATCTGGATTTTGGGTTGTTTTTTATTAGTTTGAAAAATCTAAAACCTATCATTCTAAAAAGAGGGTTTTGAGTCTACTTTTATTTGCCACTAGTCTCATAATATTTTGAGTTTTGATGAATTTGTTATGAATATTTTCGTTATAATGCGCAGTTATATGTTTTGTTATATGATGATATGAATGTGATTTTTAAAAGCTATGATTTTTAAAGGTTAATTAGCACATTGAAGGCTCCCCACAACCAGTTAGTTTGTGCTTGCAAAGTAGTGATCGAAATTTAGATAAGTAGAGTTAAAGCATTTTCAAAACTGCATCACAAGACCTATTTGACATAACTTGTTTAGAATTGTGATTTATGCAAGTTTATTCTCTTATGAAATTTTTATATTCAAAGAGTATTCATGATTAATTATTTTGAAAGAGATTATGATATTTGCTTATTATGTTTTTATGTTTTAAGAGATTTTATGGTATGGTATATGGATGAGAGGCTGGGTAAGCAGGGGTGCGAAGGACCGGTGCCTCAAATTAGAGAAATTGTGTCTTTGAGACAACTAGAGAAAAATGCTAGTAGGAAGCCTCTTATTGATCACAAGAGAAAGAGATTCTAAAAATCCTGCTTCGTGTTTAAGAGAAGAGAATTGGCCAAAATTAGAGAGATCCTATATAGAAAGGCTTACTTGGATCCGAAATTCTGTATCATACCTAAACTAAGAATAAGTATGAAAGCTTATGAATAATGTTTAATAAAGAGATTTCAGCCACGGAGATTTTAGATACTTACTTTATTTAAAATCTACTTATTCAGTTTTTGCTCATTAGTTTTACCTTGTGATGTAGATGATGTTGTTACCGAAGAGTAAAAAAAAATGAATTCCAAGGTTGGCTGAGTACTCCAAGTCCTACATCTTGCATCTTGTTTATATGTACTTCCAAATAATAGATGGGCTTAAAATGTTTTTTTTTTTACTATATCGCTTTTGAATAACTGTTTAATGTCTAACATTTGTGATTGTAATTATTTTGCGCACTGACTCATTTTGTTCAAAAATCTTTACGAAAATTTTGTGATGACTTCAACCACAAGTTTTCACATCTTAAAAATGACATTGTTTTAAGTATAGAAAGTATGTTTTAAGTGACACCACTTCGCTAAATTCGGCCTTAGACCAGTTTAGCATTGGGGGCGTTACAATTTTGGTATCAGATCCCACTATTTAATGTTTCTGAAGACAATGAACTACATATAGACAAGTGGTTGGATAAGAAACTCAACCAATGAGTAATGTTTATGATTTCCAATGTATAGAATAATATCTTTATGTTTTATATTACATTTACATGAAAGTATATTTATTATTATTGACTTAAACCTAAAGGTTAAAAATGAGTGTTGTAGCAGAATGCATCGTAAAAGATATGCTAGAGATCCCCCGAACGTCGACATAGCTCAAATGTTTGATGGATCAACCGCATTAATTCAGCAACAGGCTGATCAACAGAGACAACAAAATGAGTTTATGAGACAACAAATGCAAATACAAGCTCAACAGTTTCAGCAACAAACAGAGCAGTTTCATAACATGATGGCACAACAAGGAGCCCAGCATGCAAATCAGCCTCCACCTCCCTCTCGACAACAAAGACAAGATAATTTGGAACATGTTTATGAGCGTTTTAAGAAGCAGCATCCTAATGATTTCCATGGTGGACCTGATCCACTAATTGTTGAAGAGTGGATCAATTCTATAGAAAGTATCTTTGACTACATGGTTATGGAAGATGCTCAACGAGTTTCTTGAGCTATTTAATTGCTAAAGAATAATGCTAGGCATTGGTGGGCATCTATTAAGTTGACTCCAGCTGCTACCAACCTTACTTGGAATGGTTTCAAAGAACTGTTTTATAACAAGTACTTCATTGAGGAAGTAAAAAAAGTAAAGTGGCAGAGTTTGTGGGATTAGCACAGGATACTATGACTGTTGATGACTATGTCACTAAAAATGAAGGACTTTCAAGATTTGTTCCATGGATAGTAGGTAGTGATGTGGAAAAGATGAACTTCTTCATTAAGCGTTTGAAAGCAGTTATCCACAAGGATGTGAGCATGTCGAGGCCTCAGTCGTTCAGCGAAGCAATTGAACTGGCTATGATATCTGAGAAGGGTATTAAGAGACAAGAATTGGAGAATAAACCTACTTATGCCGCTAAGAATGGCCAGTAGAAACCAAGAACAACTACAGCAAAAGGGAAATAGAAGCAAGAGTGGCAACAAAATGCTAAGAAGCGGCCTAAGACAGATAATTCAACTGCTAAGGAGTATCCAAAATGTACTAAATGTGGTGCATGATTTTAATTTACTAAATTTATTTATTATTGGCTTAAGCCTTAATTAAATCTCAGGTATTACAGGTGTAACTTGACCTCAGCCCGGATATCTCTCGCAGCCCATTCAGAAACGCTCCCCTGAAGATGGGCTCAGGAACTCCTCTCAACACCGCCGCCAACGTCTCAAAGGTGTCGCGATACTCCGCCACCGTCCCGCTCTGCTTCAATGACATCAACCTCTACATTGGGTCACCCTTTCTTGCGCGGCTGAAGCGGTGCAGCAAGGCTGCCCGGAATTCCCTCCAACTGGCAAATGGCTCATGCGCTTCCGCCCACCGGAACCAACCCAGCGCACGCCCTTCTAAACAAACCGATGCCGCCAACACCACCTCATTCACATCGTTAATCGAAAAGTAACATTCGGCTCAGAATAGCTAGCCATATGGGTCCTCACCGGTGAAGATGGCCAGCTCAAGTCTCCTCCCCTGAAGATGGGCTCAGGAACTCCTCTCAACACCGCCGCCAACGTCTCAAAGGTGTCGCGATACTCCGCCACCGTCCCGCTCTGCTTCAATGACATCAACCTCTACATTGGGTCACCCTTTCTTGCGCGGCTGAAGCGGTGCAGCAAGGCTGCCCGGAATTCCCTCCAACTGGCAAATGGCTCATGCGCTTCCGCCCACCGGAACCAACCCAGCGCACGCCCTTCTAAACAAACCGATGCCGCCAACACCTTCTCATTCACATCGTTAATCGAAAAGTAACATTCGGCTCAGAATAGGTAGCCATATGGGTCCTCACCGGTGAAGATGGGTAGCTCAAGTCTCCTCCCACGGTGCACAACTCAGCCTCGCCGAGCTGGAGACTCCTGGCGGTCCTCTCCCGCTCCCTGTCTCTGTCCCTTGCTCCTCGTCGTGGAGCTGGCTCACGTTCTCCTCCAACGTGCCACCTTAGGAGAGCTTCCATGCGCACCATCGCATCTTGCACCCGCTCCACTCGTTCGACAAGGATTGTCACGTCTTCTTGCAGCCTAGGAACCGGATCTGTCATGGCTCCGAGGAGTCGCACCGTTTCCTAGAGATCTCCCAATCACCGCTCGTTCCGGTCGTAACTCAGCTGGAAGATTGGCCATGGACCGATGCTCTGATACCAACTGATAGGTACCTGCCCTGACTTAATCACGATGATGAAAATTAACACTAGGAATTTAAATGAAAATACCCAGAAAGATGGGTTATGGTTCCTTTTATTGATGAACACTCCTCTATTCCTCAATTACAGAGAAGCTCGACAGAAACAAACACCAAAAGGAAAAAAAGATAGAATTGAGAGAATTCGAGGTCTTTCCCCCTCCCAGACCAACACTAACTTTCACAAGATTCGATGCCCCTCCCTAGCGCACCTCCCATCCCCAATATTTCCTCTCTAACAAACTCTAACTGAATTGAATTGCCAACTCAGCAGCGTCACTAGCCCTGACCACATCACTCGTCTTTCCCTTTTTACCCCTTCTAGTATAGGTAAATCTCAAAGGAGGCCTGGGCAAGGTTCCATCAAACAGTATACTAACAAGAATCACATAATCTATATCCAATGTTTTCTATCAAGCTCCAGTTCGCAAAATACACAAACTATGTCACTATTACTTTAAGTGGTATGCGATGATGAAGGAACATAAACTATTAACTATATAAGGGTGCGTTTGGTAGAAAGCAACTACAATTGGGAATACTTGGGCAGATAATAGTTGGGAACTTGCCTGCAATCGTCAGTGACACTTGATCCAGATTAAGACCTTGGAAAACACCATGTTCACCCTTGTGCAGCAAAGAGAAAGCCGAAATTGCCAAGTCTATATTCTTTTTTCTTTCAAAACGGTTGATGGACAAAAAATTCAGCCTGAAGCAGAAAGAGGAAGAGGAGAGGAAAACACATATTACTTGGGAAGGTGATGCTAAATAAATATTTACTCGTTATATATGAAGTATCTCTAGAATCAGGGGGCATCAAAAGAGTTATAATCACGTTCGTAACCTGGAGGATTTAGGTTCATCAAACTGATCCACGTTCACTGCAGGGTAAAGGACAGTTGGTTGAATTCCTCGTGCATCAAGATGCTTGAATGTATTTGCAAAAGTAGAGGCCGTAAATTTGCTATTAACAAGAATTAAATCTGCCATGCCTGCACCAAAGTGAAAGAAACAGAAGATATAAAATATAAAATAACAGAAAAGAAGACAAGAAATCAAATTGACATAGATGAGACAAATGACAGACCAGTCGTTATTTCCTCTACAAAGTCTATGGGTTTCCTGTACATTTTCCTTAGAAGAGTTGAGTGTTGAGCTAGCAACAAATCTGGAAAATGACAATAGAAGACGACCTGGAAATAAAAATTAACTCATAAACCAAGGTTTTAAAAGGCGGAATCGGGCCTCGGGGCATTTTGCCTTTACGAGGCGAGGCGTAAGCCTCAAGGCACTTTGAGGCATAAGCCTCAAAAAATGCCTATAAAAAATTTAGGAAAAAAAATAATACTAACAAAAACTAAATCCATACTTAATAATCATTAAAAGCAAGAAATTTAACCAAACATCCACATAAAGAGTAGTCTATTTCACTACTAGAAGTGTAAGAAAGACTTTGTAATTATCAAATCCTAATATCATAAGGTTCATAATGCACTTCTAAAAGCCTAATCTCCCAACTCATCAATCATCATCACTACTAAGAGAAGAAGAAGAGTGTTTGCCCGTGCGAGGATGAAAAAGGAGGAGAGACGGCTGTGCAAGTGGCTGACTGCTTCTTTTGTTATTAAGGTTTTTTTCTTAGTCATTAAGGGCCCGGTACTTTGGGCTTTTTAAAATTTTTGGGCCAGCATGTTAAAATAACCCACCAGAAGACCCTTTGCAAAGAGGCGGACGCCTCACTAACTGCCTGAGGCGCTGCTCAAAGGCATGCGCCTCAAGTGGCTGAGGCACACACCTCAACACCTACCCTGTAAGGTGTAGGAGTTGAGGCGCTTTTCCAGCGCCTCGCCACGAGGCGCACCTAAAGGCGTGCGCCTCTGGCACTTTTTAAAACCATGTCATAAACTACAACAATAGCAGAGACTAAGATAAAAGTTGTATAAAATAGACAAGCATACCTTTGCTGATTTTTTCAGTTTCAATAGAGGGTTGACAACAGAAACCTGATCTACTAGGATTACATCAAATGACGGCCACATGACCAATACACAGAGTGCAACAAAAAGGCATCGTAGATAAGCACACAAAGCATGAAGACGGTAAAAAATATGTCTAGGTAGAAAAGCACCATATACTGTAACTGGAAAGGTACCTGCAAAGATAATTAATTAACATTTAAGAATGCTACGCAATATTATTCAGGAGATAAAGGAATGCACTTCACAGAACGGTGCATAGAGTGGCTGAAAAGAAAAGAAACTCTAAGCTTACCTTAGATGAAATCAAGTAAGTTTTTATTCCTAGCCCACCAAAAGAATATATATAGCAAAAATAGAATAAGAAGAAAGATTAACTACATAAAGTTCTTTCTACTAAATCAAACATGCCACCATCTACACTACAGCTGTAACAGTCACCCCCCTACCTACGTGTGATGTACGTTGTTTTCTTTTGGTTTTCCTTTACCTAGTTTTTCTCATTAAGTTGAATCAAGTTCGCTTCCACACTAATTTTTCATCAGGAGGTTAGACACTCAGACAAGTATCTGGCATCCCTCTTTCCCCAATCCTTTTAAAAGGATTTTTTTTTTTTTTGGGGGGGGGGGGCGGCGGCGGCTTATGCTAATCAGCCAGCAATGTATGCATCTAACTAAGTACGTGCATGATGTACTACACCAGAATGAAGCAACTAGTAAAGAACAAAACCCTTATTTTTCTTTCAGTAAGTAACTAAAGTTTAAAGAATAAAGCAGATTTTGTTCTTCTAAATCATCAACCTTCCCTCTTTAAAAAAAAAAAAGATCAAAACATACCAGAAACAGTCTCCTCAAAACATCGGTTTTTGTCGTGGTGTGCAGTGAAGACATGAACTTTATGTCCATGCGATGAAAGTTCAACAGCCGCATCAACAATCAATCTCTCAGCTCCACCTGAAAAGATCATAACAAATTCAACATGGAATAATTTACCCAAAAAAAAAAAAAAAAACCGAAAAAGAAGAAGTATTAGGTCAGACCGCAGTCATACTTGGACACACTAACCACAAGCCAGTTATTGGAATCCCAATACATTTCAACCTATTACTCCATCAGCTGATCAGCATAATGAAATTATAGTAACTTGAAAAACAACCTTAACTCAACCCACAAAAAATCTTAAAATTTTAGCAGAAGTAAAAGACTTTAAATTTTTTTTAGATTGTCACTTGTTTTATAGGTTTCTACATATGTTGTTACTTGTTTTGTAGGTTTTTTCTGCCTCTCTCTCTTCTTGCTCTTGGTTACCGTGTTACATCGGACAATCCAAGCTTTTCATCTTACTTGCATTGCTCAAAAATATAAAAGGAAAATTATGAAAAACATTAATGGTAAAGAAGAGGATAGCATCTTACCAATACCGAGATCAGGATGAATTACAGCGATGCTTAACTTTGAGCTGGCTTTGTTGGCCATCTTGTATTTACCTTCTTGTTTGTTTGAAGTAGAGAACAAAACCTCTCTGTAAAATTGACAAATTCTTTGATAAACCATTCGATGAAGAAATAAATCAAGATTTGAATGTCTTCCTAGGAGAGCAATAGGTTTCTCGAACCCCAAAATTAACAAATCTTATGAAACAAAGCAGCTCTTTGCATCATCAAATCTCAAATTCTCAAGGATCAAGGTGTGTGATGAAGATGGTAAGGGACAATAATCAAAAAGTCAAAACTCCTTTCAGCTAAAATCTAAATGTGGATCCTTTTTTACTTCAAGCAACAATCTAAATTCAACAAAACAATGGCGCACCCCACATACTATTTCCCCTCACACAACTCCATTCTACCTTGAGCGCACCCCACATGCTATTTCCTCTCACACAACTCCATTCTACCTTGACAAAGTCTTGATTTTTAATGTGAGGGTTTCAATTCAATCAGATCAAAGATGGCTTAAGAGCAATGCAAATTTCTCATAGTGAGAGGCGTGTCTATTATTACTATTGTTGTTGTTATTATTACTATTCAACAACCAAAATCCAATTCAGGAAATAGAAGCAGACCAAGAAAAGAACAATCATTTAATAATTGAGAAACAATATCAAAAAAAAAAAAAACAGAGTTCTTCTGTGCTTTTTGACTATGGGGTGCGACTATCAATTAATTTGGCTATTTGTGTATTTATGATTTATGATAAGAATTACTTGCATGTATATAATGCTTCAACAACTTAAGTGCTCAAAGTCAAACTCTAGGCTCGAGATAGAGGAAAATGGTGAGCTTACATTCACAAGTACCAAAATGAGTTCTCAATTCTCATAGCAGAACAGTGAATTACCTTTCAAGACTAATTTTTCCGCGGATTTTCCTATTCCTGTTTTGCCTATTAACAGGAAAATTATCTTTACAAATGCTGACACATATCAAATATTAAAGATCAAATAAATTAACAACAAAACAGAAAAATAAGCAAAAAGCTCAGAAATATCAGGAAAACAATAAACCAATGACAAGTAGAAGAATCAATAGTCTTTCAGACAGAGAGAAATCGGGTTCCTATAATCCTATTAGACTCTGAATAAGATTAGCATTTTCTCAGCAAACGAATAAACAAAAAAGTTAATCATTCAAATTAATTACACGAATTGGGGAACAAAACGAAGAACAATTAAACAAAAAAATTGAAGGGAAAAAACTAAAGAAGGGAAAAAAATTAAATACTTTCACTTGTTTAGAAGGTTAAGAAAATTGATAGAAAAAACATGTGAAAACGTTCACCAGAGGGCGAATGCGTCGCGAGCTCCGGCGGGATGGATGATGGCGGCGCATGCGAGGACGGCGACAGATCTCGCCGGAGAAGAGAGATCGCGGCCGAGGACGACCGCCACAGAAGAGAGGAGAAGAGAGAGGGAGGTGGGCGGAGGAAAGAGAGAGGGCGGAGGAGAGAGAGGGAGAGATGGCTGAAGGAGAGGAGAGAGGGAGAGTTGCTAAAGAGAGAGAGGAGGAATCGAGGAGAGAGATGAGAGGAGACGAGAGAGTGATAAGTTACTCACCGATTTAAATTTAAAATTTAAATTTTATTATAATAAAAAACTCTCAAAAATAATTTATTTAATTTGTTTAGTACAATAAAAAACTCTTATATAAACTCACATCTTAACTCAAATTAAAAACTCAAATCATCAAATTAAGGCCCCGTTCACTTCACCGATTCGAGTTTAGAATTCGAATTGAGATGTGATTTTATATGAGAGCTTTTTACTGTAGTAAAAAAGTTACAGTAAAAAACTCTCACATAAAATCACATATCAATTTAAATTTTAAACTCGAATCAGCGAAGTGAACGGGCCCTAGGTACTAGTAATCAAAGAGAGAGGAGAGAGAAATTCAATTTTTTAATGAGAGAATTTTAAACCCTGTTCATTGTACCGACCCAAGTTCAGAATTTAAGGCCCCATTCATTTCACCGATTCGAGTTTAGAATTTAAGTTTTACTACAGTAAAAAACTCTCAGAAATAATCACATCTAACTTTTTTGCTACAGTAAAAAGCTCTCACATAAAGTCACATCTCAACTCAAATTAAAAACTAGAATCAGCGAACTAAAGGGCCCTAAGTTTTGCTAGAGTAAAAAGCTCTCAGAAACAGTCACATTTAACGTTTTTGCTACAGTAAAAAACTCACATAAAGTCACATCTCAACTCAAATCAGCAGCAAACTAAACGTGCCCTTAATGTGCGTTTGGAATTATTTTTGAAAACGTTTTTGCACGTTTTTAAAGGTACCAAAACAAAAACGGTTTACAAATCGCGTTGTTTAATAAAAGTTTTGAAAACGGAAACGAAAACAAAAACAATAAGGCCCCGTTCACTTCACCGATTCGAGTTTAGAATTTGAGTTTTGCTACAGTAAAAAGTTCTCAGAAACAGTTACATCTAACTTTTTTGCTACAGTAAAAATCTCTCACATAAAATCACATCTCAACTCAAATTACAAATTCGAATCAACGAAGTGAACGGGCAGTAAGTGCGTTTGAAATTCGTTCCAAAATGATTTTATTTTTTGTATAAAAATGAAAATGAGAACGTTTTCATTTTCAATTTAGAATTATTTCTGAAAATGCGTTTGGTAGTTTTATTTTCGAGATTGTTTTCAGTTTAAAAAAAATTGAGATTGTATTTGGTGGTTTAATTTTTAAAAATATGTAATAATATTTAAAATAATAATATATTAAATATATAATAATATTAAATATATTAAATAAACATATTAAATAAGCATTATATATGTGAAAACTAATAGAGGAAATAGGTTTTGGAGAAGAGTTGGGGGGCGGCTCGACGTCCTCAAGAGCGACTTCGTCGAAGATGGAATGGGAGCGGGGTTGTTGCGCCGGAGCGGCGGCGGCGGCGAGGAGCCAGAGCAGTGGCCGAGCAGGGCGTGACAAAGTTGGGACTCGGCGCGGTTTTGGGTGAGGCATTCGAAGAAATGCCCGAGGCTGGAGCGTAAGCTGGAGGGGAGTGAACCGGAGGAGGAAGGTGGAAGGCGTCGGAGACGCAACGGCAAAGAAGAGGGAAAGGAGTGGTGGTGATGGGGTTGTCAAGAGAGAGCTTTTTGGGCTTGGGTTGTTGGGAGTTGACGGAGATCGGCGAAGAGAACGGAAGAAAGAAGAGTGAAGGAAAGAAAAATAACCCAGAGAAAATGAAAATGGAGAAAAGGAAAACGATCCGAGTTCTTTTTTAGAAATGCTCAGATTTTGGGAGAAAGACAAAAACGTTTTCATTTTTTATTTCTGTAGGTTGCTGCCCCCAAACACGATCCTCACACCGTTTTTATTTTTTTCTCCTCGAAAAACGTGAAAAACGTTTTTGAAAACGGAAACAAACACGCACAATATGCGTGTTTGAAATCATTTTTTAAAACAGTTTTCCCGTATTTCGAGAAGCAAAAAATAAAAATGAAAACGAAACGATGTTTATTTAGTAAAAGTTTTGCAAACGAAAACGATGAGAATGATTTTTATGAAGGAATTAAAAACTAGTTGAAAGTTGTTTTCACTTTTCTCTCTTCATTTTTTTAGTACTTATAAAAAATATTATAATATATTAGTTAATAAACACGATTTTATATTTTTATTATATTCAAAACAATTTCTTAAAAAATTAATTAAACGCAATTTCAGAATCGGTCCCAGAATGATTCTCAAAACAATCTCATTTTTACTTTTTATTACAAACAAAATCATTTTAAAACTAATTCCAAACGCACCTAATAAGAATAGTGTTTGGAATTATTTTCAAAAACTTTTATGCACATCTTTTGATACACGAAAATGAAAATAGTCTATAATTCGCGTTTGTTTAATAAAAGTTTTGAAAACGGAAATGAAAGTAAAACACAATAAAAATAATTTTTGTAAAAAAAGTAGAAAACGATTGAAAGTTTTTTTTCCGTTTTCATTTTTTAGTACTTATCAATATAGTTATATTAAATAATTAATTATTAATTACTAACTATATTATATATTAATTAATAATTAATAAGTAAATAAACTTAATAACTAATAAATAGATAGCAGTTATTTAATTATTAATTAAATCTTAATTTATTACTATTAAATCTTAAATTTTATTAATAATATAATTATTTATTTATTTATTTAGTTAAAGATTAATTGTCCAAAATTAATTATATAACATATTAACAATAAAACAAGTAATAGTAGATCATTAAATAAATAAATAATAATTAATATATCAATTATATATTATGTTAATTATAATATATTAATTAGTAAATAGTTGGTAAATAAAAATAAATAGTAATTATTCAATTAATAATTAATATTAAATTATAATTATCAATATGTAATATACTAATCAATAATATCTTACTCAAACCATAAATGGTAAATAATTATTAATTACTTAATATATTAATTTAAGATTATTAATTACATGTACTCAAAATAAACATAAATGTAATCAAATAAGATTTCACTTTTTTATCATACTCAAATCAATATCTTGAAAGACCATCAAACGTAATTTCATAATGATTTTAAAAAAAATCTCATTTTCATTTTTGTACTGAGAACAAAACTATTTTAAAAACATTACTAAATGAGCCTTTAATTTTCTCTTCAATTTTGAGTGGAAAGTTAAAATTAACACTTATAGTATAAATTTTAGGTTAAAATTTTTCTTCCAATTTTCTCATTATTTTCCTATTTCAAACATGAGGAAACCTAAAATCCTTCAAAAAAAAATTTCCATCCTAAAATCTAGGTTCCAAACTTAATCAAAGAGGAGGAAATGAAAAACTACTAAAGCAGAAATGATCCGAACCTTTCACTTTGATTCACACAAAAGAAATGAAAACTAATTAAATTTACTCATCGCCACTCCGAGTGCTCGGTCAATAGATTGAAGACGGGAGAAAATAAAAGCAAAGGCGAAGAGAAAATATTGAAAGAAAGCACACATTTGAACTAAAATCTTTCAAACACAAAATTTTAATTAACAACTCCACCCCTAATATTATGAAAAATACAAATCCACCTTCTCCATAAAATTTTCTACCTGGTTTTCCTAATTGTTATTTTTTCGCCCCCTATTTCAATTTCTAAGCTCAAAGTTTCGAACATGAAACTTTTATTAGCAACTCCAAGATATCGTTTTTCATTAAAAAAAAAATCCAAGACTTAGTTTTCTATTATATGAAAATTAACAAGAATAAGATAATATGAGTTTTGAAAAATAATTTCCTCGAAACACTAGAAAGAAAAAAAAAATGAAATAATTAGGAAATCAAATTTCAAAATGTCAACTTAATCCTTGTCCTTATACTTCTACTTCTACTACGATCATATAAAGAAAAATAGTGATTTTTGTTCTTGAGATGGAAACATATTTTGAATAAATCAATAGCTTTTAAAAATAAATTTTAAATCAGTGTCATGAAAAAAAATGACACGTGTCATCTTGTTATAGTAATATCGTTGCACTTACAAGAATGCCTAAGGAAACATATCCATTCGTCACTCTATTTTTTTTTTTTTCCTTTCAGAAGGGGTAGTAAATAACATTTTTACGAAATTAAATTAAATAAATAATCAATTTTAAAATATTTAAAGTAAACAACAATAAATTAAAATTTTACCAAACGTGATCAATTCATTCACGGATTGACATGACATAATACACCTAATTCAATTTTTAAATGTATCAAAATATGTATTTTATACATGTAATGATATGCCAACTTGTTATTACCGTGAACCCGCTTATTAAACCAGTCGCAAATTGCAATAGTCTCTTGTCAACTTGTTATGATCGTTTTACTAAAAAAAAAGGTCACCTCTCAAATAGTACCCGAATTTTATTCTCAATCTAATTTTTGGATTAGTTTTATTCTTTTTCCTCAGTTGAGCATTAAAAAGAGGACATAATATTTGTAATGTTAATAAAAAAATATTTTGTAGATAGGACGAGGAATATGCATGTGATTGTAACCGAAAAATATGAAATAATATTGTTAACTAAATATCATTCATATTTCTCTTTGTTTTCAAAACTAAAATGATGAAAAATTTTAAAAGTGAAAGATCAGAGATTAAGTTTGAATTGCTTTAAAAGTTAAGCACTAAAGCGGGATTGATAGCAAAATTTTATGGACCATTTTTAAAATCAATTTGTACTAAATTAAGTTCTAGGCTAAAACAAATCAAATAGCCTAATTTTAATATTCAAACCTAAACGTAATTCAAATAAACATACATATGGTATACAAGCACGAACTTAACACCAGCCTAAAATTAGAAGTAGAGTTGTAAGTTTAGGCCGAGCTAAATGGGTCAGCCTAAGGCCTGCTACTGTTAGTCAGGACTGGTTCAGACTAAAATTTCAAGCTTAAGAGTTTATTTTTGTAATGACTGAGAAAATTTCAGACCTTAAATAATACAATTCATGTATTTTTAAGCCAATGATTTTTTTAGAAAATATTAGATTATATTATGAATGGAGGATTTATGAAATTAATATATGTATTCCTAAATTCTATAGCAAATTTCATGTTAAGTTCATGTTTCGATCAAGTAAATTCGATCGATAAATTCTCGCCGTATTTTAAGGCAGAATAATTTTCAGTACAAGTATAGTTTGAGAATCTTAATTTCAAGAATTTCCAAGCACAGCACGATGTTAGCGGCGTATAAAAAAACGCACTGACATTTTAAAAGAAGAAAAAAATCCTTAATCGCCAAACAGTTGGGTTAAAGTCACAAGATAAATACCTATAGTAGATGGGTACAATATGAGCTCGGGAGTTGACACTGTCAGAAACAACGTCATTCCCGGGATAGAATGCAGAAAAGTAAAATTTAGAATTTGTTCAGTCTAAAATTAATTTCAAGACTTGAAAACATGTTGAAATATTATGCGAGTAAGAATATACAACAATATTGAATTATTCAGAAATTAATATTGGACTGTAAGTAGTAAATTAACTTACATGAGCTAAACTAATTACCTCTAATAAGTATAAATTTAATCTGTTTAGAGGAAATAATTGAGGATAAGATCAGGCACGTAATCTTGCCTTAATCAGATACTTTATATAGTAATTTTTAGGGTTCTTGCACTTTCTTTCTCTTATTCCCGCTCATTCTCTCTCTCCTCTCACGTTCTCTCACAAAAACTATCAATGGCCAAATACTCAAGTTGGGATTCCGACCTCCGTTTTTGACTTCTCAGTCATTACAGAATCTGCCGCAATCGCGGCGGAAGTTCTGAAATTACCCATTTCTTCCCGTCGTGATATCTCCGCCATCCGACCTCCGATTGAGATGATTTCAGTCCCTATGGACTCAGTACAGCCAGAGCGCCGCCGTCCGTGGTGGTCGGAATCACCGCCGCCGTCGTTTCTCTCTCTCCAGGCCGTCGTGGATGTCACCGCCCCCACCAATCGACTCAGAAGCCGATGCCCAGTAGATCCCGACCAGCAGCCACCGTCGCCGTCGCAGTTTGGCCGGAAAACGGAGCCACTACCGTCGTCCGTGGAGGGAAGAGGTGGTTCCGACGATCTAACCGTTGGATCGTAGTGAATTTGGTGTCACAACACTCAGAAGGAAATGGGTAAGAAAACCTCTCATCCAATTTTAAGAATTGATGACTGGAATTGTGAGATTTGAGTCGCCAGATTTTGTCGACGTTGCCTGTCCCGATAGGTACTGTTACAGGCTGAATGGTGTGAAATTGACCGCACCAATGGACTCAGAAGGGTCAAGTTATGGGGGGTAGGACCCAAGTCCGCCACGGAAAAACTCTCCGGGAGCCTCTGCCGCCGTGCACCGCCACCGCCGCCGCTGTATTCTGGTGAGCTGTCGTTTCTTAGGCTATCGACATCCGTTTGATGATCCGAGACCATATCCCGACTCATTTTGACGTGCCAAACGAAATGGTGACGTCCATTTAACCAAATTCAATTCTGATAAGAATGGTCTGGTACTAGTTGCACGTGGATCGAGATAGTTCGGACTAAACAAGTGAAGATCATAATCGAGTGTTTAAAGCTACGATGTTCCTCAAGGATCATTCATAGTACTTGCAGCTTTTTCCAAAATTAGTTTTGAGGAATACGCAGGAGGATACGACAAGCGAGATACTATCAGAACCGCTTAGCTCGGAATCCAGGCAAGTACAAACCTTGCTTACAGTTTAATTAAGATAGTCATATAAGGCGTATGATTTTCACGAAATACGTTAATTATGAGATTCGTAAATTAGGTTTATGTTTATGTTAAACGTCGTATATAGTTTTCCAATAAAACTTAACAGTTTTTAAATAAGCATGTAAGCGAAAATCGTAAAGAAACGATACGTTAGACCCTCAATTTTACGACGGTAAATATGGACCTCAATACTATTATGAGCCCGTCAAGCGAGGTAAAGTAAAGTTTATTAAAAGTGTATTATGGATGATAATTTAATTAATTATTAAAACTAATTAATTAAATTATCTAAGACTTAAAATATGGTGAAAAAAGTTAATTAATTACTAAGATTAATTAACTAACTTATGTAGACTTAGTATATGAATAAGAGGGTTAATTAATTACCAAAATTAGTTAACTAAATTATTAGACTTATTATAAGGATAAGATAATTAATGAATTATCAATTTATCACAAATTTGTAATGGCAATTAAGGAAAATAAGATTTTGAGGATTTAATAAATTGATTCTTATAGTAAATTATCCTTCAGTAAAGGAAAGGAATACATACCTTAAGTAAATGGCTAGATTTTCTTCATAAGTTACTAAAATAGAATAGCAAACGACAGATAATTTCACACTCTCAATGGGTGTTCATTTTCAGAAGTAAGCAAGTAAGAGAATATGTTGTTTGGCGAAGAGTGGATTCTAGCTCTGTAAATCAGGTAAGTAGGAATCTCGCCTACAGTATGAATAGATTTTAAAGAAAAAGTTACACATGTTATATATGCATGTTTATGCTTTAAGTATTGTATGCGATGCTATGTCATGCTGCATACACATAAGCAGCGCACATGAATTATATGTGTTTAAGTTAATTTAATGTTATGTATACTATGCTAGATCATACTGCATACACTTAAGTAGTGCACATGAAATATATGTGTTTGAGTACATTCCATGTTACAATATGCTCTGCTATGTCATATTGCATACACCTTAATAAGTCAAGAGGAACTTATAAGAATAATTATCAGTTGAGTGTCGTACCAGCCTCCACAAGGGAGGTAACTCATGCTCCACAAGGGAGAAAAGAAAATAACAATAATGTCCTCCGACTTAAGGGAGGCATTCAAGTTATAATCACGGTGTCGTGGGGGACCTTGCAAACCCTCACGTTCCGATGATTACGCGCAAGTGGTACGCGAGCACTCAGGCCCATTAGTAAGAAAGGTAAGATAAGATAATAAGACTATGATAAGACATCATAATTAAGCATAATCAGCTCATGCATATTTATTCATGTGAACTTACAGTTATTTTATGAGATATAGTTCCTACTTGCTGAGCGAAAGCTCAATCAGATATGTTCATGCTGTAGGTAAGAAACCTATCAGCAATTTTTGAAGGGCAATGGTGAGCGGCGGGCGAATGGTGGAGATGAGAATGGATACCGCTAACACTTAAAATCTTTCGCAGTAAGTTCAAGTAAAATCATGTATATGTATATATGATTTAAAGGTTTCAAGCATGTATGTTTAAAAAGTATAGGTACATATGTAGGTTAAGAAAACCGAGGTTGTAGCTAACAACCCTCGTTTTGAGTATTTAAGTTTTAAAACGTTGCAACAGGGCATGCAACAAATAAACAAATTTTAAACATGACGATTTAAATGATTGATTTTAAAAGGGCTTTAAGATGTACTTTAATTTAAGATTTCTCACGAAATCGGTTTTAAAGTCAAAATTAAATGGCCCGATTGAATTGGCTAGTTTTAGAAAGGCTTTTAAAGAGTATTTGAAACAAGAGTTCAAATGCTATTCCGTTTGAAGGATATTTCTAAAAGGTTTTATCTTAACTAAAATTAAGAAAAGCTTTAAGAAATTTAGTGATTCACTTATTTGAAATTATTGTTACAAATTATGAAAGTATTCTTTCTTATATAAAAAAAAAAAAAGTGTTCCGCAAATTTTAAGAAACCCCAGTAAGTACAAGTTGAAATTTAAGCTACAGTGGCGGCCTCATAGGAGGGTCGTCACAATTTTAGTCGGGCTAGTCCAGTCCAAACACCCTCTTTTTAAAGGTATTTTTGAGAATACCTTATACAATTACGGGTTGGCCTTAAGCTTTTCAGTTTTTAAGGCCACACATGGCCATCTTTCTCTCATTTATGGACGGCATGACCCGACTCAAATTTTATATTCGGGCCGCTTACCCGAACTTTCATCTCTAATTAGAGGTTTTTATTGATCTTACACAAGTTGTCCCACTCTTTTGAAAAATAATCTTTTCTATTTTTTTAATTTTTAATTTTATTAACTTTAATCATCTTTGTTATCTTACTAAAACACCCCTAAATATTTGTTCACGTGTATTTTATGTGATGTATTACGTTGAAAACAAAAATAGAAATAGAAAATACTGACGTGTTAAGACTATTTTCAATACAAATGTTTATGTCAATTATATATTTTACACTTAAAAGTATTGTAATGATATATTTAACATGTTATTTTCATTTGTATATTAATGCCTAATGTCATTTTAAAGGCTCAATCTATTTTTTTCTGTAATTATTAAGCTTTGAAAGTCGTCAAATTAACTTTTAATTGTAATAAAAAAGTACACATATCAACCAATCACAACAAATGCCAAATATGTCATATATTATAGTTGGTGGCAAATTTGCTACTAAGTATACGGTAAATTTGACACAATAAATTACACTCTATTAAAAAGTATTTTTTACATTTAAATGTTAAATTTATTGTTGATACATTAATTTTAAGAGTATTCCCAATACAATGTTATAAGAATACCAAAATGGGTACATAGAAGCAGTGTTACAAATTAAAAGGATAAATTACAAAATTAAAATTTTATTGGCCATGTTGTTAAAATTTTAGTCTCGTTCGAGTTTTTAATTAAAAATTTTAATTTAAATTAAGATATAATTTTATATTAAAATTTTTAATTATAAAAAAAAATTTTAGTGTAATTTTTTATGAAAATTTTTAACTATAATAAAATAAAAATTAGAATCGAAAACTAATGAAACCTTACAAGTGCATAGGGCAAAAAATGTACAAAATAAAAAAAAATAAAAAAGGAAAGTGTTGGCGCTGTGCCGTGGCTGAGCAGAGCAATAGAGAAGGAAGGAATTTCCCTTCCAAAAAAAAAAAAAAAGGAGAGACATGAACGGAGAAGAATTTTCGGGCCCCGCCGGCCCTAAGCTTGTTCGCCTCCTCTATTTCGTCGGCGCCGGCTGTAACCTCCTCTCTCTCTCTCTCTGTTATATGTGTGTATATATCGATATATATGTATTTTATGCTGATTACTCTTCACTTAATTGATTGCTTTTCAGTCATTTGTGTTGTTGGAATCAACAAGTGGCGCGATTTCCAGCGCAAGTCAATGCTCTCACAACATGACCAGAAGCTACATCAGCAACAACAAAAGCAGCCGTAGCTCCCCCAAAGCAACCAACAATAAAATCATCTCCAGGTTTTTTTTTTTTTCTCTTTATTGGGATTTTACAACTTTCAAATGTAATTAACTCATACTGGAGATAATGGTGATCGATGTAACTTTGGTTTCCCGTTTGATAGATTATCTATGATATGGGTTTTGTTCACAGAGTCGTATTATTGAATACTGATACTGAAGATTTGGGATTTTCAGGCATATGAAAGTGAAAGGTGAATTCAAGACTTTTTTTTTTTTTTTTGATATACTAAGACAATATAAGAAATAATAAAAAGTTACACACTAGTAGCAGAGTTCGATAAGAGAGGAAATTGGAAAAGAACAAGATCGAAAGAGAATTGCATCATGCCAAGATGAATGTCGATTAAATTTAACAGAAAATATATATAAATGTGTTTATGTGTATGAAAAAGTGGCTTTCCAATGTAGGAACAACGTCTAGGGATTTGGATTCCCCTGTCCAATATTGTGGTTCCCAGATAATGTCTAACCCATCACATAATATTACGTTATTTAATGGACTCGGATGGAATAGCATGTAATAGTCATTTAAAAAGCATTTCAAATTTTTAATTGACATTTCATTATGTGATTGGTTAGACATCATCTGGAATACCAAAATGGAACGAGTGATCTGACTCCAACCCCTAGTTATCTTAGATATTTCATATAGGGGGAATGTTTACATGGATGTACAAAGATGTATCTTGTATTTCTTATCAGTGCTTTCAAAGCTTGGTTTTTTTCCTCTTTTTTTTTTCACAAACTAGATTATGAGGCAAACACCAACTCTATAGTTAAGAGAGTGATTCTAGAAACTGGAAAGTAACTACAAGAATATTTACTTTGTGATCTCTGACCGTTAATAAAACAGGCAACGGCTATTGCAAGTGGGATGAAGTTCGTTTCTGATCAAGTCAATTTTAAGTTGCTAATAAAGTGGGTAGGCTTACCCCAAGGGGTAGCTTAAGTGGCTCAGGACCTCATCTTACAAGTGGGAGGTCTTGGGTTTGATCCCCTTGGGGTACCTCCCTCAGTTTGTCTCGGTGTGTTCAGATAGGAGGGTCTACACACACCCTTAGGGATTAGGCAGGTGCTCAAAGAGGCCTGGATACCCTAAGCTATCAAGAATAATAATAATAATAATAATAAATAAAGTGGGTAGGCTTAATTCAACATTTTTATCTATCATTGAGAATCCTTCTTCCTAAACCACATTTAGGAAATTGAAAGAACTTTTGAATGATTCATTTGGATAGGGAATGATGTAAACCACAACTTTGCCTATGTTTGTTTATCAAAGTGATGAGTCAGTTTGGATTTAGGTGGGCTTGTTGACTCTAGAGTTGCTGTTATTGGTAGATTAAGATTTTCTTAGTGTACTTAATCCTTGTGGATTGTTGAGGCAATAATTTGATAAGTGCTTCAATCTTGAAGCTATAAGTCTTTATGTATATGCTTGTTTGTAACTGATCTTTCTTAAAATTTCATGGTGAAATCATAAATCTTGGCACTGCTCAGGGGGGCCTGTCTGCAATTGTATTGATTTTGGAAGTTGAATAAATTAAATAGTTATCTTGCATAAAGTAAAATGTTTACTTGCAATAAATGAAAATCACTTGGTCTGAGGGAATGGATTATCAGACGCTTTGGACTTGGGAACAATGAATTCATAAAATGCTTGTTGACCACCTTGAGAATTCAGCCATTTCATAAGTTGGGTCAGTGCATGATTGGAATATTAGAGTTTCTCTTTTTGCTTTCCTTGCTTCGTCAATTCTGAGGAGGCCATGGAAACAGGCTTGTCAATCATACACCAAACTAGCTACACCCACCTTTGTGTTACGCTTCAACCTTTGGATTATTGGGACTTGAGGGTATTGCTTGAGCTACATAGCCGGGATCACAATGTCTTTTCTTTTTTTTTTTTTTTTCCACTGAGCCCCCTTTTGCGAGCCTCCTGTTTTCAGCTTGAGAAGAGTTGCTCTTGGCAACTCTAGAGAAACCCACCAAGCCGTAATCCATATGACTGTCCCTTTCTTGTTCATCCCGTCTTGGCCCAGTCAATTTCAATAGTCCCTTAGATGATCTGTTACATCGACCTCTGATAATGGCGTTCCTTTAATAAGTACATCTTTTTCCATCTAGAGGAGAAATTCGCTTATTCACTAAGCTATTTTGTTGTACCTTTTCGTTCTTGCCGTGTACTTTTAGCGAAGATCAGTAACATTTTGATTGATATTTTTTATTCTTTATGGATTGCCACGGTTGCAGCATGAAGAGACGTCTTAGACTCTCAGTAGAAATTCAGCTGTACGAGGGCAGGTTGTTTTCGCTAGGGTAAATTATTAGTTCAAAAGATTTTGTCCATATATTGTAGCATCCATTTATTTGCTGTTTGGAAGAAAGACTTGATAATTGGATTTGGGACATTTCGGTTATGCAAGTTATACTTTGTTCTATGGAATCTTTTTTCCATTTTCTTCTGGATCACATGTTGTAATAGAAGATGAGTATGCAGATGAATCTACACTTAAGTGTTATCGAATGTTAAATTAGGGTTAATGTCATTTCTAATCTTCGAACTTAAGGGTGAATCCTATTTGGTCCCTGCCATTCAAACTATCCCACTAGTTCCCGATCTGTAAAATTGTTTCATTTAAATCCTTCAGGTAAGAATACGTTAAAAAGTTGGTGACAATCTTGTGACTTTACTTTAAATATCTACGCTTTAATGTCCTATGGCTCACATGTCCATTTCTCGTCCATTTTTATTAGATTCTTGACGGAAAGCCATTAGTGGATAATTTTATAGATCATGGACTAGTCGTTAGACTTTTTTACTGCTTAGACCAAAATGAGATTTAGAGTTTATTTTTTTATTTTTTTATTTTTTTTACAACTCAAACATTTATAGACGAGAGAAAACACTAGAGTAAAAAAGTTGAATTTAAATTTTTGTGAGAGAAAATAACACTATAATAAAAAGAATTTGAGTTGTTATTTGAATTGCGAAAAGAACTAGTTTTACTCGTAAGTTCGGGGATCAAAAGTGGGATTAACCCTAACAGTTGTTCCAACTTGTATGGCAGTAAAGAAACTGGATTTTACTTTTACCAGCCCAAAACATGGGTATACGATCAAAACTGTTGCTTCTTGTGATCCCAAGTTGGATATATAAGTTCAGTAGAAAATAAGATTTTAAATTTGACGGGCTCGTTCACTTCACTGATTCGAGTTTGTAATTCGAGTTGATATGTGATTTTATGTGAGAGGTTTTTACTGTAACAAAAAAGTTAAATGTGATTATTTTTGAGAACTTTTTACTGTAGCAAAACTCAAATTCTAAACTTAAATCGGTGAAGTGAACGGGGCCTAAACAAGAGCTTTGGAAAAGACTACAACATACCTCGTGCCAATGCATAACTTTTTCTTTTATTGTTACTTTTAAAGGTGTGGTGAGGGGATTTAAACTCTAAGAGTCCGTTTAGTTCGTTAATTCGAGTTTGTTGAGATGTGATTTTATGTAAGAGTTTTTTACTGTAATAAAAAAGTTAAATGTGATTGTTTTTTTGTTGAGATGTGATTTTATGTAAGAGTTTTTTACTGTAGTAAAAAAGTTAAATGTGATTGTTTTTGAGAGTTTTTTACTGTAGTAAAACTCAAATTTTAAACTCAAATCAGTGAAATGAACGAATCATAAACCTTGTAGTGGAGTCTAAGTGTGAAATTACTATATGCAACCACACCTCTATGAAACATTTTTCATTCGAAAAAATATTTATACGAAACATTTATTAACATTAACAGATATAATATATGGAACATTTTTCCAAGCTCATACAATATACCTTATTATCTCTTTCTTCGTACCAAAAAAAACAAAAAACAAAAAAAACAAAACAATCCTTTTAATTTTAGCTTCTTGGATTTTCAATTTCTTTTACTCTCGACAAATAGAGCGTGGCACATATTTGTTAAGTTCTAATGGTGGCTAGTTAACTAATTACAAACAATAAATTGAGTTAAAAATTTAAAATGTCTTCTTACTTTCAGAGAGAAAATTTGAGATCTCCAACAAAAGTTCAAGCCTTCAAATAGGAATGGTAAAATTAAGAGCGATCTAAATATTAATATATATATATATATATACATATGTATATATTTAATACGAAACAAAATAGATAAAAAATAAAAGAAAACATTCTACTGAAGATTAATCCTTTAGGAGAGATCTTCTATTGGTCTAATAAATTGTTAAAAGTTTGGGATATTCATGGAAAGAGATGGATCAGAGAAAACTCTATCTCCCATAACTTTTATAAATTATGACGAATCTTATCGCCATTAATGGATTTGTTCAAGCGGTAGAGTTTGGATATCCATATCAATGTGGGTTTTTTTTTTTTTTTTTTGAGAAGCATATCAATATGGCGTTTTGGGTATTACTTATAATGGGTGAATCTGGCTAGCTACTGTCATGTTTATAAACCTGTATTCATAACAAAAATTTAATAAACCATTATGATAAATGAATTTTCCTTGAAATGAAAGGAAAAAAGAAAAAAGAAGTGTACGACAAACATTTATTTTTTTAATCTTTTAAAGGTATGTTTGGTTCGTTAATTTGAGTTCTTAATTTGAATTAAAATGTGATGTTTTGTAAGAATTTTTTATTATAATAAAAAAATTAGATATGACTGATTTTAAAAAATTTTTACTGCTATAAAATTTAAATTTTAAATTTAAATCAACGAAAATAAGATCATTATTTACGAGCTCAACAAAATGACTCGCTAATTGTCAAACGAAGAAAGAAACTCATGTCAAACCTGCACTGCATCTTACGCGCGTTTCACCGCCATTCCTACACGTAGCATCTTACGTTAATCAAAACCATGCAACTTAGAAAACAACTAAAAAAAAAAAAAAAAAAAAAAAAAAAAACACAAACAAACAAACAACCAAACATCACCAACAACTTTATTCACTTACAATTAAAACTCCACAATTCACACTGATATTTTATACTCTCTAATTCTCAACCCAAAATGAGCAGCGGCGGCGGCGGCGGCTTTTGCAACTTCTACGAGACGTGGTTGGAGCAGCTGCACCACCTGGTCCGGCAGCTGACGGCGGCGCCCCGGCCCCCAACGACGCCGGACCACCACTACGACCTTGACGTGCTAGTGGGCAAGGTTATGTCTCACTACGCCGAGTACTACCGGGTCAAGTCGGTGGCGGCGGAGCGCGACACCCTTTCCGTCTTCGCCGCCCCGTGGGCCTCCGCCCTCGAGCGCTCCCTCCACTGGATCGCTGGCTGGCGCCCCACCACCGTCTTCCACCTCGTGTACTCCGAATCGTCCATCCTCTTCGAGTCCCACATCATTGACATCCTCCGCGGCCTCCGCACTGGCGACCTCGGCGACCTCTCCCCCTCCCAGTTCCGCCGTGTCAGCGAACTTCAATGCGACACGGTATTTAATTAGTATTCGAACCCTATGACTCCAACAAGAGAGGCTGATAGTAAAATTTACACTACTATAAAAATTATTTATGTATTTGTTTTATGTAACATGAGAAAAGAAGGATCAAATTTTGTTTTTTTTCAATTTTTATTAGGTGAGAGAAGAGAATGCAATAACGGAAGAGTTTTCGGAGTGGCAAGACAGTGCAAGCGAGCTGGTGAATGCGCGTGCTGATCTGAAAGAGAAGATCGGACGGCTGGTGAGCGTTCTGAGAAAAGCTGACGATCTAAGGCTGAGAACCTTCCAGAGCGTGGTCGACCTCCTGACCCCACAACAGGCGGCGGAGTTCCTCATCGCCGCCGCCGAGTTGCAGTTTGGGGTACGCGGATGGGGAGTCAATCACGACCGTCTCCGTGGGAATCATTAACCGTCCTTTTGATTACCTTTTTTTTTTCCCTCTTTCCATTATGATCAGTTTATCTTTTTTGTCGAGTCTGAATATGGTTCGATTAGGTTTTTTTGGGTAACTTGACGGCGATGATTCGACTTGTAGTTGTGGTGGATTATAATTTGGAATGCTTGTATTGGACTCTAGTAGAGTGACGCCTATGTTAACCTTTTTTTTTTTTTCTTTTTTTTAGGAAGCTTTTGTTTTTGGGCTTTCAGTACATTTAGAACTTGGTTTAATAAATTAGTTTTTAAATTTTTAATTTTGACTATTATTTTTCTAAACTTGTTTAACTGTTGTAATTTACCTCTTTTGATAAATGATTCATCACTACGCACATGTGTCGAATTTAAGGCGTATTACTGGTATTTTGTCATTTTCTTTAAATGAAGGGAAAATTTTGGTTTTTTTTTTTTTTTCCTTCTTTTCTCAATGTATATACACAATCAGTGTAATCATTGAGGTCAGAAAGGATTTGGATGGAACATAAACATCAATATATCGTTCAAGGATAATCAAACTTGTTCATCCACAAACCAATAAAATAAATTAGATTCCGGAACTGAAAAAATAATAACCAATTGCAAAAAAGAATTACTATGACCAATAGGCCGGCATCACCCAACTGTCCAGATTTCACATACCCAAAAACCATAATATTACAAGAAACAGTGTCAAGCTTGGAACAAGAAGCATCGAACATGAACCCGCATCTGACGTACATACTAATCAAGCTTATGGCAATGAGAAGTGTTGGAACCCAGCACGGATGCCAATTCGATGGAGTGGATTTGTTGGCCGTGGGAGACGGCATGAGAGAGAGGAGCAAGAGTTCAACATCGAGATTAGAGCGAGCTCGTACTCTGATCTCGTAATTGGAGCGGTTTGGTTGGTCTCAGAGATTAGAAAAAACCTCAGAGATAGTTCGCTGAGTGGTTTTGAGCGAAATGGGAAATTCACTATAACAAAAAGGGTTATTAACGCTGACATTATTAGCGACGACATTTGTCATTGTTAATACTAAGTTATTTGCGACGATATGTCGTTGCAATAAAAGAAATATAATTTTTAAACGACGTGTCATCGCATTTATTATTTACGAGGATTGGTTGTCGCATACATGTAACTATTTGCGACGACATGTCGTCGCTAAATCCTGAAAGAATATTTACGACGGCATGTCGCCGCCAATATTTATTGGCACCAAATCTAATATGGCGTTAACATGTTTGGTGCTAGTTTGTTCATTAATTGCGACGACATGTCGTCGCTAATATTCAAGTTGACAGCTGGCAGTGACGTGACAAAAAAATGCGAAAAATGTGGCGGTTTCCCAAAAATAAGTTCCATAAAATTCTTCATTTTTTGCGACAATATTTGTGAATTGTCGTCGCAAATAATAGTTCTAAAAAATTCTTCCAACCACGACTATTTTTTGCGACGACACATGTCAATACTGTCAAATTACATTTAATAGGTAAATTTGTATATTTTTCTTTGACAACACAAAATTTTAACCTTTGAAATTACCAAATTGATTTTAGTGGTGGTGACCTTTATTTTTTTTATTGTTGCAAACGTATAAAATTAGATCACTCTATGGAGATTAATTTGGTAATTTCACCATTTAAAAAAAATTGAGTGTTGACTACAAAAAAGTATAAATTTACTTATTAAACGTAATTTGAGGGCATACATTTGCAGCAATAAAAAATTAACAGTTATTTTCTGAATAAATCTAAAATATAAGGTAGGAAGGGCAGAGCTTTTGGTTTTTTCGTATTGCCAGTAGAACAATAAAATTAGAAGGCGAGTGCCTAATCGAATTAATTGGGTCATATAGGAACAAGGTTCATGTCTACCGGTCTGTTAGGATGTCTTAGAACAAACTGAAATTGAACACGGATGCTTTTGTACGGTCAGGCTAGGGTAATTTTATTGGTGTGGGAGCGGTGATTAGAGACGCTTCAAGTGTGGTTTTGGCATGTCTTTCTAAACCGCTTGATGGCTCATTCTCTCCCAGCTTTATTGCTGCATGTCTTGCTCTGAGAGAAGGTCTTTCATTCGCTTACCAATGTGGCCTTCGTATCTCTCTTGCGGAAGTTGACGCCTCTTGTGTGATACAAGCTGTTGAAGTTAAGGGCTTGTTTAGTTCACTGATTCGAGTTGAGATGTGACTTTATGTAAGAGCTTTTTATTGTAGTAAAAAAAGTAGATGTGACTGTTTCTGAGAGATTTTTACTATAGCAAAACTCAAATTTTAAACTCGAATCGGTAAAATAAATGGGGCCTGAGTCTTCTCTTAGAGAGAAAAGCGTGTTTGTAACTGATATTTTTATTTTATTTTTTACGTTATCTTTTTTTTTTTTTTTAAGGACGTATTTGTATTGTTGAATTTTCTAGGGGGTTGTTCCAACTGTGACAACCGCTATTATCCTAGTAGATGTTTAGTTCATATATTTAAAATTATAATTTAGAATTATTCTCGATTTACGTATATTTTTTTATGAGAGAAAACATTGTACTGAGCCATGAACCATGATCCGAACCATGACACGAATCCACTAACCAAACGCACACCTAGTTCTTGAATAATATTCTCTCTTTTCGGAGGGAAAAAAAAGAATAGAGAACAAAAAAGCAAAGGTCGTGTTTAGAATTGATCCCGTTTTTGTTTTTTATTTTTTCGAGAAAGAAAAAATGAAAAAATTTCTAAAACGACGTTTGGAGCAATAAAGATAAAAAACAGAAATGAAAACGATTTTTTAGTTTAGTGTAAAATGAGAGAGAAATGAAAAATAACTTTTAGTCGTTTTTCATTTTTTGTTTTTGTTTTCTCATCTCTTGAACAGAGAGAGAGAGAAAGAGAGACATTAATGAGTTTTTGGAAGACTTGTGAGACGAGTGATAACGTTTATTTTGTTTTCAGGTGTGTCCACACACACAGTCTTGTTATAATACATGAATTGATGAGGAAGCCTTGTGATAGTCTAAGGAACAGGAGCGCTTGTATTGTTTGTGGTTGAAGACTAGAGTTATCCTCCTAATCGGATGTAAGGTATAAAACCTGAATTAAATTAATTAGGTTAATTTATTCATTGTAAATTAATATATTCTATAACGTTCACAAAAGTTTTATGAAATTTTTTGTTCGGAATCAATCCGTGTTTCCATACTTCCGCACCCAAATTTAATTCGGAAACCTACAAAGTTTATAGACATAATAGAGAAACTATTTATGAAATTTTAGTAGAAATAAATATAATTGTGAAAGTTATGATTAATCTCACAAATAGTCTCTGAGGTTTACCTTTAATCTCATTTTGGTCCCTAAGTTTTAAAACCATAGTTGGTCGTTGAGATTTTAATTTATTTCAATTTTAGTCGTTCCGTTATCTAGATGTTACATATTTGACGGAATCTGTATAAATTAAGATTCAAAATTGAAAATATTAAAAGTTTAGGGACTAAAATAATACAACAATTAAAAGTTAATTTCTATACATTTCTATAAATTTTAGATGTTTGCAATTTTTGTTCTTAATTTATGCAGATTCTATTAAATATTTAACACTTAACTAACATAATGATCGAATTAGAAACATAATAAAATCTTAAAGACTAAATATAGAATGCTTTAATAGTTATGAAGTAAAGTATAATTAAGTGCAAACCTTAAAGACTATTTATAAGATACCCTAAAAGTTATGATACAACAATAATTTGTAAACGATATGTATAAAACTTTTGTTGTCATTTTATAAATTTTTACAAAATGAAAATTTTTAAAAGTTATTTTACTAATAAATTTTTTTAAAAAAATCATTTTTACATAGAGTTCCTCGTGCGCATCTAAGTAGAGGGATATTTTCTTTTTGGTTGTGTTCGTTATTGTCCTCTAATATTTGAAGTTTTTTTTTCCTTCATTTTCCTTTCAAGGATATTTTGGTCATTTTAGTAGTCAAAAGTTATAACTAACATTTGTCTGTTATATATATTTCTCTAACATGAGGATATAATACACAATAAAAATGCGAGGTACAAAATAAATAGCTATTTTTTTCCTTACTGATGTATTTTTGACCAAATCTAGTAAGGTATATATGATAAAAGGACAAAGTCGTAGAAAATGGAAGTGTGAAAGCAAAGTTAAGGGCAGATCAGTAACTTCATAGATAGTACAAAGTACACTGGTCTTCTTGAGTAAATTCACTGTAAGCGCCGTAGATTATAGACTTATTGCTGACGACCGAGTCAAACATCGACTTGGCAGCACCACCCTCACCGGAACGCTAATCTCACAGCCCCGTCATTTTTCAAAAGCCAACGCTTTCTCCACGTCGTACTTTCTCCTCCCAATAATCCAATCGTTCACCCGTTCCCACTTACGCCTCACAGCTCCGTCAACTTACCACCATCACTTTTAATTTGACCCCTCTTGCCTTCTCCTTGTCCGAAAACAAAACTCCGAATTTCTCACTTCTTTCTCTCTCCTGTCTCTCTCATGGCAGCAGTGAAACCCTAGGGGACGAGCAGACATGTCTCTGCGCAGAGCCTTCCGGTCCCGGAAATTCTCCAAATCCTTCAGGGAGCTGAAGGCGGAAGAGGAAGATCAGGCGCGTGGCGGTCGCCGACTCGCCGACCACTTGGAGGACCGAGTCGGCAACTCGTCGTCGTCGTCGGCATCGTCATGGTCGGCCATGCTCCCGGAGCTCCTCGGCGAGATCATGCGGCGAGTGGAGGTGAGCGACGAGCGGTGGCCGAACCGCCGGAACGTCGTCGCTTGCGCGTGCGTCTGCAAGCGGTGGAGAGACGTCGCCAAGGAGATCGCCCGCTCTCCTTCCCGCACTGGCAGAATCACTTTCCCTTCTTGCCTCAAACAGGTTTCGTCGCTTTGGCAGTGCCAATTTTCATTTTCTAGCTTTACTTTCCCTTGCAATTTCGTGAATTTCGCACTATCCAGCTTTAGTTTCACTATTGGGATTTTGGATTGTGTTCAGGAGTTCGACTGTGATTGTTTAGGCGTAATTTACTAATTTTAGTGTGGAATGATAAATTTCTTTTATGTGCGATTATTTCGTGAATTCTGGGACACACTTTGATTTGATTATATTTTGGATGAGGGAAGAAAATTAAAATATAGATAATAATCTGATAAAAGGTTAAAAACAATTATTTATTTTTTCTTTTAATCCTTTCACGTTGCCCTTAAAGGCAGGGATATTTCAATTATCGATTTTCAAGTTATCTTGCAATATTCCTTTTCTAAATGAAAATTGTCCATTTCAGAAAAATAAAACAAAATTTTCAGATCAAACTGAAATGCAGATTTCAGTGTTATAACATGTTTGTAGATAGATGAACAAAATTTCACGTCCGCTTCTCAGAAACAATAGCGGAACCTTTATTGAGATGAACAGTGAAATGTGATTTGTCATTTTTTGCAGTGTGCACTGTATAAAACGGAAAGAACATTTATCTTTTAGATTGCATTCTACTTTCTAAGTCATTAGCTCTTGTAGTTCTTGTTATTGATTAATTTTTTGTGCTTAGTACAGCCAGGGCCGCGCGATTTACCTCATCAGTGCCTCATAAAAAGGAATAAGAAGACTTCCACGTTTTACCTATATTTGGCCCTTACCCCATGTGAGTAAATGTTGATTCTTGATAGATTCAAACTTGTAGAACAAGAAGAGAAAATTGTGATAGATTCAAAGTTTTAAAACATGGAAACTGACTTTCTCTATCTTGTTAGAAAAGTAAAACATAAAACATGAAAACGAGTTCTGGGTTGACTTACTCTTATTCTTGTTCATACCTTTGCTCTTCTTTTTTTTTTTTTTTTTTTTTTTTTTTTTTTTTTTTTTGTGGGTACTTATTTTTAAAAGATTTTCTCAAACTCTTTAGTTATTTTGACTAGGTCTAAAAGTGGAAATTCATACTTTTTATATGAGAAGCTAAATCTTTTTCTTTGGTCTTGCATAGCTTTTTGACTCGTATGTATTCCCCAAAAGTCATTCTAGTTTGAAGCTGTTTTTTGACATCAAATTTGACTTCAGAGGCGTAAGTTACTCAAGACCTATATATGGATGAAGACAAGTTGCACAAATATGCTTCTTTGATTCTTCATGATAAGTTTTAAGAACATATGACATCTTATCTTAAAGTTTGCTTATCTACTTAATTTAGCAAGTTCCATACAACTGGGATCATTGATTATTAGTATTTACAACTAACAGAGTGTAAATTTTAGTACTTTGAAAAATGTTATAAACCATTATATATTAGAGCTATATTATGATTTACCATCTAACATTAAGAAGTAACAATTGGCCATATCTGCTGATATGAAATGTCTCAAAGGGATCGGCAAATTTGCAATTTGTAAAAGGACTTTTGTCTTTTTTCTTTTAATGAAAATTCTTCAGTAAATGAAATCTTTGTGAATATACGTAGGCATATAAAGTTGCAGTAGTATTTGTTTTTCCTTTTCCTTTTTTTTGTTTTTGTTTTTCTTTTTAAGAAAATTCCCTGTTGGTTGTCGTTAGTTGTTGACATCTTGCATGATGCAAGTGTAGTTGAATTTCTTGCCGATTAAAGCTTTGTTTTTTTCGATGTCCTTGCGCAGCATTCACAGATAAGGGAAAGTTTCTCTTAGCTGCACGGAGGTATAGGCATGGGGCTCATGCCGAGTATATAATATCGCTTGACGCTGATGACCTATCACAAGGCAGTAATGCTTACGTTGGAAAGTTGAGGTATGACATTCTTATTAAGTGAAGATAAGGTGAGATCTTAGGCAATGACAAATGTGGTACCTTGTATTGACTTAAAATTAGTTTGCACTGAGGTTGAGGCCTGAAATCTTGCTGGCTAATAAAGCACCTTACCGAGGTCGAGACCTGATATCTTGCGGGCTAATAAAGCACCTTATACTTATTGTGTCCGACCTTTGATATACACCTGGGGCCATTTGTGCATTGATCCTCTACAAAGCAATATCAAAATTATCTGGTGCATAAACAACTTACATCAGATTTTTTCTGCATATTATTCAGTCAGTCAATAGACTTGAACAACGAAGAGAAGTGCGAACATCATTGACCCAGGTGGAAATTCAAGATAATAAGTGTCTTCCTTTGCGGAGACCTCATGTTTATGAGCCATGAGTTGAAACCTAAGAGGTTAATAATTGCCTTGCCCCACAGTCCAAGATGCATGTTACTTTTATAGCAAAGAGTCATGAATTTTTGAAGTAAGGTTCAGTTAATTGAAACTGGTCTCTCGTTGAAAAGCGAAGCGCCTAACATTATGTAGAAATTTGTTCTTTGAACAAGGAATATGATGTTTAGTAGGGCAGATAGGTCACATTCTTGGATTTTTACGATGTTAATGTCCACACAATGTCACTAATAACGTGTTAGAAAGTGAGTTTATTTTCCCCGTACTTGGCGCCTCTGCTTTTCATCAGCAGATCGTAAAGTTTCCTTTAAATTGTGAAATTCAGTTCAATAGTTTTGTTATAATGTTCTTATTTCTGTCTGGAGTTTGTACAGGCTTACTTTATTCTTTATGTTGGTTGAATAACTTTTTACAGTGAGAAAAGCATAAACTTGTTTTGTCAGCTATGAACTGTTCTATTAATCCTTTATTTCTTTTGTAAATGTGCCCCTCATCTTATTTTCTCTTATTAATTTCAAAACTTTGCAGCTCGGACTTTCTTGGCACCAATTTTACAATCTATGATAGCAAGCCACCACACAATGGTGCAAAGCCATCAAGCAGTAGATCTAGCCGTCGTTTTGCAAGCAAACAAATAAGCCCCCAAGTTCCAGCAGGCAACTTTGAGGTTGGGCATGTCTCTTACAAGTTCAACCTCTTGAAATCAAGAGGTCCGAGAAGGATGGTTTGCTCGTTGAATTGCCCATGGTCTGGCGAGTCGTCTGTTGACAAAGCTCTAGACAACTCGAAGATGAAGCAATCTGAATCTTCTGCTTCTGGCACAGTTTTGAAAAACAAAGCCCCAAGGTGGCATGAAAATTTGCAATGTTGGTGTCTGAATTTCCATGGTCGGGTTACGGTTGCGTCGGTGAAAAACTTTCAACTGGTTGCAACAATGGACCAAAGCCAACCGGGAGGAAAAGGAGATGAGGAATTAGTTCTACTCCAGTTTGGGAAAGTTGGGGATGATACTTTTACCATGGATTATAGACGGCCCTTATCAGCATTCCAAGCATTTGCCATCTGCCTTACCAGCTTCGGCACAAAACTGGCGTGTGAGTAATTATATTTTATTTTGTATGTTAATTTAAGACCGTTAACTGTGGAGTTCGCCATAAGTTCTCCACAAGGTTGTTTAATTACCTAAGCTTTGATTGGGGGAGCTTATCGTGTACATGTTATTGTATGATTATGGCATGTCATATTGTATTAAAATTATTAATAACAAAGCACGATTTTTTTTTTCTTTTTTAGATTCTACATGTAAATTTGAAAATAATTACGTAAGACGTTGATTTGAGGACTGAGCTTAAAGTTAATTTGCTGAATTTTAGTCGATGATTCTTTCTACGTTTTCTTATTTCTGTTTTCTCCTCTTCAGTCTCTGAGACTAGGATATATTGTAGTTAGACATGGCCCCTAATAAAGGAAAGCGCGTTCTGGATGAAAAGTTGCTTTCAGAGCAATCGATCAGATCTCCACGCAAATCATTTATTTAAAGGAAAAAAAAAAAAAAAGATATCCAGGCAAATCCTCCACACGGTTTAAGAGGTCGAATTCTTGCTGCAGAATTCTTATCCAAGATCTATGCAAGTCAAAGAATTGAATTTAAAATAATAAGGGCTCGTTTAGTTCGCTGATTTGAGTTTTTAATTCGAGTTAAGATGTGATGTTATGTGAGAGCTTTTTATTGTAACAAAAAAGTTAGATGTGACTGTTTCTGAGAGTTTTTTACTGTAGTAAAACTCGAATTCTAAACTCGAATCGGCGAAGTGAACGGGGCCTAAATTAGTTTTATTTTAAGATTCATTTAATTCGCTGATTTAAGTTTTTAATTCGAGTTGCAATGTGATTTTATGTTAGAGTTTTTATTATAGTAAAAAAGTTAGATGTGACTATTTCTGATGATTTGTAGTAAAACTCAAATTGTAAATAGAAATCGGTGAAATGAACGGAGTTTTAAATGTGTCTAGATTCATTTTTTTGTGACCCCGTATTTGGTGGTTTACCTATAAAGCCAGATAATAGATGATCGGGGTAGGTGACCACTTTGTGCCAGGTTTTGATGTATTGAAATGATGCACAAGATTCTTTGACAACAACAAAGTGGAAAGGGTCATTATAATGAAGTTGAATAGTCAAGACACAAGTTGACGACAGTGAACCCTTTTGAAGCGGTAATTACTCGGCACAAATTATGTCCAATTTCATTTTCTATTTTTGAATAATAAATTAAAGGCATGTTCCATTCCTTAAATTTGATCAAAATCACACTAAAAATCAAAACGAAAAAGTAAATAGAATTGACGGAATATAATACAAAATTTTGACATCCTGCACTAAAAAATTTGTGGATACAATATACTTAAAAAAGGGTAAAATTGAAAGACTTGGGAGAAAGATGTGAAATCACAACCACATTAACAAATGGGCTCTCAAAACTAAGCCCCTAACAATGAGATCAACACTACAAAGCTGTCCATTGCACGTCTAATTAGACCAATGAACTTACATAGGTAATAATAGGTTCATGAGTAGACAGAAGCTCAGAATCTCCCAAGATACCACATTGCATCAGAACAATCTCTACACTTTTAGGTTTCAGATTAAACATTTTGCATATTGAATTTCTTTACTAAGATCTTCTTAAAGCAGAGTTTCTGATAATGCTACATCTCATCATCAGAGGATCGCAAGCTTCTCAACTACAAACAGAATTTAATCTTCACATCAAGATCTCTGCAAAGCTTTCAAATTACCCAATTTGTGATCTGGCATTAAGCAAATTCAGTATTTGAGTTTGGAATGAACTGCAGAATAATGATCATAATCACTCTTGCTTTTCTTACAATATCTTATCCTCAGCACTAATATCACCATCCAAAATTGCATGCCTGGTCAAAACAATTTCCTTGATAAGATTTCTGTAAGTGAAAGGCCTAACTGCTGCTCTAAGAAACAGTTCAGGAGGGATTTTACTCTTCTTAATCCTCCTCCTCCATGGACCGATCCCCGCAATTTTCCACTCTTTGGGACTCACTTTAGGCCGTTTCCCCCTCAGCTGAGTTTCATCTCCATCGTCGAAATTCGCCATTTTCCCCTTCTCATTTTCCCTCTCCATTTCCCTCATTTGCTTTTTATAATGCTCAGTAGTCACTTCCACACTCCTTTTCACCAACTTCTCCATTTCTTCCGAGCTATTCACCGCCTTTTGGAACTCCTCCTCCCAGTGGCCCTCATCTTCTTCCTCTTCTTCTTCTTCTTCCTCTTCTTCTTCATCACTATATTCCTCTTCTTCATCCCTACCATCTTCCATAACTACATCATCATCCTCTTCCTCAATCCAGTCCACAATCTCGGTCTCACCCGAATCGCCCCTCGGACGATCATCCTCATCTGGTGCATCGCAACCCAACTCCAACTCCTCCAACTTGGCCTTCCACTCCTTTGTATACGGATGCAGCAAATGCACCGGATGGTTCTTAAGCAAAAACCCCAGACACTTTGACTTCCTCTCATCACTCAGCTTCTCATAACACTTAACCACATCATCCACAAACGCTTTAGGACTCACCCTCAAAATCTTACACAACCCACCAAAATATGTAACAAATTCAATACCCCCATCATCATTCTCCAACTCGAAGAGATAATTCCGCTCGGTTTTTGGGTCTAGAAACGGCATCAGCGCCCCGAAAAAGTTGGCCTGAGGCTCAAACCTACACTGATAAACCGGCTTCTTAACGTATATAATGTCAGGCCTCATCCAAGCTGCACAGTTTGTTATCAAAGACCTTGTCATGTTCCCAAGCCTCCCCATCAAATTCCACTTATCCAATCTCTGATTCCCAGCCTCAACCACAACCTCACAAACTAATGTCCATTGCTCCCATGGCAGCTCCGAAATTCGCCATCTCGGGTGTCTCACAAACACCCAAAAGTACCTAAACTTAGTCCTATCCATCTGCTCCAACCTCTTCCCAAACTTCTGCCCCATTTCGAATTGCGCAATCCTCTCCCACTCCTCAGCGTCGCGGACCTCGCTGATCATCGCCACGCGCTCGTCCGAGAACCGCCCGCGGACGGGGTCGCCCACGACGATCCCGCGCCACGAGTAGGGCCCGAATTCGCCGTACTTGTACCAGTCGTGTGGGTGGCGGAGGTTGGGGTCGTCCTTCTCCATGAAGCGGACCATCCGGTCGTAGCCGAGGCCAATCTCCTGGAGCTCGTCTTCGGTGAAATTGTCCGGGTGGTTCCGGTGGGGGTTCTTGAGGCGGTAGAAGAGGGACTCGGCGTATTTCTTGCTCCTGCGCCGGGCATTGCGTTTGATTTCTCGGAGGAATTCGGCTTTGCCCTCGATGCGGCCGCCGGAGCCGCCGGAGTTCTTTTTGGTCTTGCCGGCGAAGGAGCGGACGTCGCGGCGGATTTGGCGAGGAAATGATGGGGGGTTTTTGGAGAGGGAAGTGATTGTGAAGTGGGGTTTTGTCGTGGGTTTTGTTGGTTTGAAAGTTTGGTTTTTGTGGAGAGGGTTTGAGAATGGGGAGAGAGATGGGCGGTGGAGGAGAGAGAAGGGAGGGTTTAGGGTTTTAGAGAGAGAGAGGTCCTGAATCAGCATTGTCACTCTTCTGGTCTCTTTTTTCCCGTGGGAGTGAGAATAAAGTGTTGCGTTCAAAAAAAAAAAAAAAAAAAAAAAAAAAAAAAAAAAAAAAGGAAAACTAGTGTGCTTGTCCTGTCAAAACAAAAAATAAAAAGAAATAAAGCTACATTACCGTTGAAACCGTTGCTTATAATAAAAAAGGGGTCTGTGTTGTGCTAAAATGACCGGATAATAAAGGTTTATTCGGTTATATTTTTAAGTTACGATTATTTGAGTGTAGATTTTGAGTTATAATTTGAGTTAAAATTGTAATTTAAGTTTGTGTTTAGATATGCACATTTGAGTTATGGTTTGAATTAAGAATATGTGAGTTTGTATTTGGGTGGGTCAAAACTTAAATTTGTATTTAGATATTATTTTAATAAAAACTCAATAGTGATAAAAAATTTTAATATGATATATAAATGTAATTTTATTCATCTTTTCGTTGTGAACGCATAAAAAAAAAAAGATAAGTTTATTACTTTATAGAAAATGAGTAATAAAATGGTCGATTTATATTATAGGTAGTCATTCTATTCAATTGGTTGAACGCTCCACCTGTTTATTTTTGTTGACGGTGTTTTTCTGACAACGCGTTACTTACTCTCCAAAGACACTCTCGCTAACACTCGCGGTTTAACTGAAGATTAAAGCTGGGGAATAATGTAAATGAGACAAATTTATAGTGGTTCGGCAAGAATTCTTTGCCTAATCCACTTGTGAATGCACTAATATCTTTTTCGATTACAAACCCTCTTGGAGTGATGAAATAGTACGTAACCCTCTTTTCCGTTTTCTTGGCTCTATTTATAAGCCTTTTACATGTGATTTTCCCTTCGCCGTTCCCAAGGAGGAAGCCATCTTCCGTCCCTCGATTTACGGGTGGGTAGGTGAGTTTTCATGATGACAACCTCAGGAAATGCGGCTGATCCCTCTCATCTGCCGCCTGATTTCCTGACTCCTACAGTAGCCGTTGGATCAATACGTCCTTCCCCGAGTTGATAAGACCGCTGATGGATTTGACTGGAAACGTTGTCTCAACGCAGTGGCCTCCAGCAGTCGAGTCATTGTGGTCGACGCATCTCGACGCCAGTGACCGACCTTGGCGGGGGATACTCGGCGCTTGTCGTTTGATAGAGTGGTTGATTCCTCGACTATGGTGTAACAATTTTCAAGACTATTGAGATTGAATTTTATGTCCACGATCTTATTAAAGGTATTGATGTGAGTTTAAAACTTGTTTGGGAAAAAAGTACCCCAAAAAAAAAAGAGAAACTTGTGTTAAAAAGCAACATCTCAATTTGGATACTTGTGAGAGATAAATTAAGGTCTCGGTGGAAAATTGAGACGCCATCTTAGCTATATTGAGTAAATTGTATCAATCTGAGTGTATTATTTGAAGTTGAATGTTTATATATGAAGTTTTAGGGTATGAATTCATGAAACTCCTGGAATATTACTCTTATTTAGCATATTTCAGCTATTAATTTTGAGCATTTATTATAATACACATGTTTTGTTAGGGTAAAAAGGTAAATTTATTAAACTAAAAATTTAGCAAAGATTATGTAAATGAAAAACATGTAAATATTGTTGAAACCAAATATAATATTGATGTGATCGGAGTACATTTGATTAATCTCATATTTGTCAAACGTGATCGTGAAATAACCTGAATTTATCAAATATAGTCATTGGTAAATCTAGTAAATCCCGTATTATCATTTTGATTATAGGTAAATCTGAGTAAATTCTAGATTAATCAAATTGATCATATGATAAATATGATGATATCATATTTACTTCTATTTACTATATTATAAAAAATTGCTATTTATTTCATTCCTTGCAAAAATAAATACTATTTATCTCCTGAAAAAAATCGTAATAGCATCCGGTATGAAACGTTCTACTAGTATAATTACTCTTCTGATTTTAAACTCGATGGTAGGGATGTTGTCTAAATATTTCGTCCATCATATTATTAGTTGTGCTACGCTATGTTCTTGAAAGGAAAAAAAATCCAAAACGCTTAATTCTCTTACTTTAAATTAATTTCTTCATATATAGCATACTTTAAATTAATTTCTTGATTAAATGAAACGAAGCCTTTTTTTTTTTTTGAATATGGGAAAATGACATGGTAATTTTTGGTTATTAGAGTGTTGTATTTAGACAAGTCATATGTACATGAACCTTTTTAGCATTGTGTGTAACATTGGCAATGGACATGGTAAAAATTGTTAAAACTATTTATTGATAATTTATGTGTAACTTATGTGACGTTGCGTGTAACAATGTGTATAACATTATGCGGAACATATGTGACCTAATTAAACCTATTTATTGGCAATGTAACAAAATAATTCTGAAGGAAAAAAAAAAAAAAGAGTAATCGTTTTGAAATAAAGTTGATTGTCGTGTAAAAATTTATTCAAGAAACACTATCTATTTACTATTTAATATGGAATTAAATATGTTAAAAATATGATTATTTTTAGAGTTATATTTTGTGAGATACTTAGTTTGGTTACTTAAGTTTCAAACCATATTGCAGATAAGGATAAGAAGCATGTTACTCAGGATGGAGGGCGAGAACAAGCGTGTGCGCAGGGAATGTAGAATTGAAAAAAGAAAAAAACGGCAAAATTGAAGTTATATGTTTTTAATAAGTCTATTTTATTTATGTTCCACACTTTGAAAGCTTTGAGACTTTGATTGCAATTGAACACCTTTGAAATTTTGAATATTTAGTGGTTTAGGTCGTTTCTTATAACTTAGAGATTATCTTTATGTGATGTATGGATTTGCTAGTAATTGGTGTTTCATTTTGATTTCAAAATAGTGAACTTCTTTGCTTAAATGTCTCTGTTGTTAAATGTTATGTTCTAGTAAACTAACTTATTTTGCTGTTGGTCGGTTGGCCAGATTCATCTAGTATCCCGTCGGGCTAGCCAAGGTGGTAAGGACGAACAAGTAAGAAAAAAAACTTTTAAATAAATTCCTATGGTTTATGTTTTAATTTAATTTCTGTTACAATTTAGATCAGTTAAAGTTAACGTTGTAAGTAACGATTCCTATAGCGTCCGTAAGAGAATCGTTACATTTTCTTTCCACTTTAGCGCTTTGTTCTGTGTCAGATGTTAGGGAAATTACATTAGCATACCCCTCAAATGGTCAACGGTGTGCCAAATCGAAAAAGACAAAAACCCTCTGCTGAACTGGGGGTGACCCTATATATATAAATATCTACATATACATATTATATATATATATATAAATATGTATATATACATATTATATTGTCTTTAAACTATGCCTCCAACCACATTTATATTATATTTTTACGTGTCCTAATTTTTGAAAATTTTAAAATATCTAATAATTTGGAGAGTAATCTAAGGCACAAAAACTTATCAATTTAGACATTTTCTTGGTAAATAAATAATTTATAAATTTTTAACAAGTTTTTGCTATTTTTTTTTCCCTTTTGAAATACTACTTACAATTTTTTACTTAATAAATATATTATTTACCCAAAAGAAGTCCTCAAATTGAAACCCTAACACCTTTTCTAGTTTCTTTCCCCTTCTCCCCGCTACGATTTTCTCTTCCTCCTCTCTTCTTTGCGCTGCCTTTGTTGTAGGTTTCAAAGGGCCCAAGTCCGGTGTCGCTCTTTGGCGGTGCTCCGGACTCCTAGCCCTGTGGGAGGGCTCCCAGATGTAGTGGATTTAGATTTTCCAGTAAAACATCAACGACGCCTTTTTTTTGGGAGGGAGATGCGGGTTTTGGAGAGGCTTTTTGTAGCGAGCTTTTGGCTACCGACACTTTGTGCATCTGTGCATTGGCGAGTATGAGGACACCGTGGATGGGTCTTCTCAATATCATGCTCCTTAGAAGGGGCTTGTATGCGGCTCGGCGGTCGAAGACGGTGGAAGGGGTGGAGTGGATGAAGTCCTCCTCGAGGTTTTGAGGCGGATGGGAACTTTTGTGCCGTGTGGCTGCTTTGGTTCTCCTTTGCTCAGTAGGGGTTTCGGGTCTCTTGGGGCAGCGGTTCCATAGGTCGTGAAGCTCTTTCTTTTGGCAGAGGCAAGGGATGGAAGCGGTGGCTTGGCCCTTTTTGTCATCTTCTCATATCGCTTGGTTTGTTGCAGCTCTCTCGGTCTTTCTTGGTGGCGGTCGGCTGTCTCTCAGAAATTCAATCGATATCTTTTAGTTATCTCTTTATTTTAGTTTTTGGTTGTGTTTGGTGTGTAATAAAGGCAACTTTGTCACCATTCTTTAGTTGTTGGTCGCCAGTGTGTGTTCGGTTTTGTTTTGTAATAATAGAGGTGGTTTCCCCACTTTCCAGCTCTGGTTGTATTTCCCACCTGGTTAGGTTGTCTACCAATGGTGTGGGTTTTTTTGGTCTTGTTAGAATTTTATTTATGCCGTGTTGCTGATGTCCTCTCTATGTGGGGGTTGGTGATCTATTCCTCCAAAGCTAGGAAGATTGTCTCGATGGGAGCAGTTTTTCAAATCGACTACCGAGATTTTTTTCTGTTTTCGGGCTTCAGGCATACGTCTATTTTTCTGATGGGTCTTGTATTATGTGTGTTTATTTCTATGTTTTTAGTTAAATGCAAGTTTCCTTTTAAAAAAGAAAAAAAATTGAAAGCCTAATCCCCCAATTCTAAAAAACCTTCTTGATCTAATCTAATCCTAGCTGTTGTCACCACCAGCAATTGCAAAGGCTCAGTCGAAGAAGAATGCCAAAGAATAAGACATTAGCTACCAAAGACATCGCCTCCATGGGTGTAGAACGCGAACCTTGGAGACTTGCTCATCGCTTGTCGCAAGGGCAATGCAAATGTCGATGTAATTTAGGCCTTGTTTGCTTGACAGTTAGGATTGTGTGATTTAATTTAAATTGTAGTGATTTGAATTGCGCTTCAAGCTACTGTTTAGATACGCAAATAAATTATAATTTGAATTGGTAATAAAATTCAACTGTACTTGAATAAAGTGTTGAAAACTATAATTAGAGTTTTGTAATTATAAAACCTCATTGTAAATGACATTAAAAAATATGTAATATTGATGGGAATTTGTTCATCTCTTCATTATGAACAGATTAAAAAAAAATTTATCCTAATCAGAACTAAAACAAAATTTATGACATTTTTAAACTTGAAATTAAGAAAAGAAAAAAAAAGATCAGAATTGTATGAAAACAATTTGGATCGTTAGAATTTTATGCGAGGAGTAAATTCTAAAATTAAGAGTTTATAGTTTAAATTTTCCTCATTTATCAAATATCAATTTGAATCTTAAACTATGGTTGAGTTTGAGTTGTTGAAACAAATATGACATTACAAATTTCCCTCCAAAAGAATATGTATAGTATATTTTGCCCATAAGGTGAACCAGAGGATATTATTCATTATACTACACTCATAGTATATTTATTTACTTTTATATATAATTTTATTAAGAAATACATATTAGTTTTAGATTCGCTTAGTCCTCTTGCATCATTATATAATCAATCACGTGAAACTTACATTTTCTTATGCAAATATCCATTATTTAAAAGAAAAATTCAAACACCAACATTATCCATCAATAATTCCATAAATTCAAATCCACAATATTTTCGTAAATTCAAACGCAAAATATTTCCTTCGACATCTGCATTTTCATCCTTACTCCGGCCTTCGCAAGGCAAAAAGCTCTAGCCTTGTTGCAAGGAGAAACCTTGTTGGGACTATGACTTTGTCCATCAAAGATAGGTAATTCACTTCAATGGTTCCCCTTCTTATACGGAAAATTAGAAGTGGTACAACTCTTAAGCAAGCTGTTGGTTTAAAGAGCAGTTTTACTCTGAAAAGTACCATTTTTATGAAGTGAATCCTTTCTAATAATTCAAGAGTCTTTGGAGTCTCTTCCTGGAGAACACGAGCTTCTAGTTTCCCTCAGGTTGATCCTGCAACGTTCGAATAAGCCATAGTCAAATTGGTTTCAAAGAGCTCTAGAAGCATAAAATATTTTTATCATATTACAGGTATGAAATAGTTACCTGCAACTCGGCTGAGTTTTCCAAGGATTCAGCATGCGAACTACAATTCGCATGCAACTCACAAGTCATTGACGTGTCATTCAGATGACTTCTCTAAAACTATTTCACTATTATTATCACCATCCAAAGAATCCAAATTGTTTTTACAACACAAATCATTTTTATGACCATCAGAATTTTCCTCGGGTTCACCCTGCATCATGAGCTAAAGCCAGTTAGTAATAAGTTTTACGTATCTAAACGCACACATTTGAGAAATAGTTACCTGCAAACTGTCCAACTTCGCCAAGGATTGACCATGAGATTCACCGTTCAACACAATTGATGGAAACCGATTAAAATCCCAACCAAGAACCTGACAAATAACTTTCCCATAAGCTCTGTGAGCCACCTTTTTCTTCGTCTTTAATATTGAATTTGAATGTTGCACAAGTGCGACGCAGCCTATATACCTCTTCCACACCATATTCCCTATCCCACTACAAACCAGACAACAAAATTCCCCACCTTCAAAATTCTTGACGTAAAATTCCCTCAATTTGTTGTTGTCTATAAATAATTGCAAAAAGAAATGGAACTCTTTAGCATTGTTGGATGCATCTGTGTTCCCGTCCTCATCATCATGTTCATCGTTGTCCTCAGACGCATCTTCATCCTCATCACTGTCCTCAGACGCATCTTCATCTTCATCATCATCACTTTTCGCACTAGAATTATTTGTCAAAAAATCTTGGCAAGCTTTCACAGCCTTATGTTGCAGCAGGTCTGCATCAAACTTAGCTCGTTCTTCAGCTGAAAGTGAACTCACTGCTGAAGCTGAGCGAAGCGCGAAAGGAGGCCATTCTAATACTGCTGAGGGAGAACTCTCCGCGGGCTTTTCACATGGCCATTCAGAACTAGAGACCAGCGGTCGCTTACGTCCCTGCATCACATTTTAGCTTTTAGACCTTGGTATCTCAAAAGTATTATACGATTGTTCACCTTCTTTTACAAGATTGAACGTCAAATTTCACTTATAAGCGACACTGCATAAAAGTTAGAAATTGGAAAGAATTTACATCCTTACGACAAATTCATCTAAATACTGTGCCCGTTAAATAAAGGTAAAGTATGTTCTCTTGTAAATAAAATTTGTGAAGGAAAAGGGGAAAAAAAGAAGGGAAATTCATACAATCATATGTATATATATGACTATGTTGGCCTCCATAGGTTACTAAAATAAAATTAAAAAGGCAAAGCAATAATATTCAGTTGTTACTTTTTTAGCCAAGTCAGGAAAATATTCTGGCGAACACCATAATATTTTTCTGCACTCCCAGAGTTCAAACTGGATTTGGAAAAATTTATGTACTCTTTATGACAATCAGAAACTTTCTTGGGTACCCCCATACATCATGAAATAAATCCCACTTAAAACACGTTAGCAATAACTCCTAAGGATGTACTGATAGGTACCTGCCCTGCCCTTAGCCAAAATAAGAGAATTCACACTAGGAAATTTGAATGAAATACCCAGAAAGATGGGTTCTAGTTCCTTTTATTAATATTCACTCCAATACTCTACAGAGTAGAAAGACGGGAAGGAAAACAAAACAAACACCAAAAGGAAACGAAGGATAAAATTGAGAGAAATTCGAGGTCTCTCCCCCTCCCAGAACAGGACAAGCTTCCACAGGATTCGATGCCCCCCCTTAGCGCACCACCCCTCCCCTATATCCCTCTTTAACAGACTCCTCTAACGGCCTTGCCAACTCAGCAATGTCACTAGCCCTGCCCACGTCACTTGTCTTTCCCTTTTTACCCCTTCGAGTATAGGTAAATCCCCCCCCCCCCCCCCCCAAGTGAGGGAACTGTTGTTGGATCACATCCAGGGGTTCCCAAGTTGCCTCCCAGCTAGGTAGCCCACGCCAAACCACCAATCCTTCCACCTGATCTGGGTTGCCGCCAGGAAGTACACACGTGCGAAGGATATCAGCGGGCTCGACCACGAGTTCCAACTCCTCAGTTAACTGCTCCGGCAGTGGCTGGTTCTTGTACTCCCTGCCCTTGAATGGCTTCAATTGCAAAACATGGAAAATAGGGTGGATACGAGCTGCAGGAGGTAATTGAAGACAATAAGCCACAGCTCCCACACGTTGGAGGGCAGGAAAGGGTCCATAGAAGCGAGGTGAGAGCTTCTCATTCACCTTGCGCGCTAAGGACTTGAGACGGTATGGTCGTAGCTTGAGCAAAACTAAGTCACCAGGTGAAAAAATTACCTCACGTCGGTGCGCGTCCGCGAACTTTTTCATGCGGTGTTGTGCGACCACCAAGTGGTGCTTCAAGCAGTCAAGCATCTGGTTTCGTAGCCACATTTGTAAATTGACATCTTCTACCAACAAAGGCACATGGTCGGACTCCAACCCTGAATTCGGAGGCGTGCTAGCCAACACATCCTGGAAGCGGAGCAAAGAAGGAGGATGGCCATAAACTGCCTGAAAGGGCGTGAACTGGGTTGAGGCATTGTAATTAGTGTTGAACCAATACTCGGCCTAAGGCAGGAACTGAGCCCACAGCCTCGGTTTGTCACTGGCAAAGCAGCGTAAATATGTCTCCAGGTAGCAATTGACAACCTCGGTTTCCGATGGTAGGCGGAGCTATGATGCAACTTTGTGCCATATTGCGTAAAGAGTTCCCGCCAAAACAAGCTCATGAAAACAGAATCGTGATCACTGACGATTGTACGATGGATCCCATGCAAGCGGACTAACTCGCGGATGAAGACTTCCGCGACATGTTTGGCTGCCACAGGGTGGCCAATGGGGCAAAAATGAGCATATTTGGTCAGCTAATCCACTACCACAAGGATCGTGTCAATGTTCTTTACCCGGGGAAGTCCGGTGACAAAGTTCATAGAGATGTCTTCCCAAATCTAGTGCGGAATCGGAAGGGGCTGCAGCAACCCTGCCGGAGAGAGAGCTTCATACTTGGAGCGTTGGCAAGTCGCACAATGGGAGACATAGTCCCAAATCTTTTTCTTCATTCCGGACCAGAATACGTTGGAAGAGAGCCGCTTGTACGTGCGGAAGAATCCAGAGTGTCCACCCAAAGCGGAGTCATGGAACTCATGTAACAAGAGCGGAATCCAAACTGAATTTGGGGGTAGCACAATGCAGTCCTGAAAACAGAGAAGGCCATTCTGCAAGTTGTACCCTTTGGCGTTTTCCTGGCCAACCTGTAATCGAGAAATCAACTGGGAACACGTGGCCTCTGACTGCTGCTCGCGTTTAATGGCTTCGATGTCCAGCAACTGTGGTACAAATAAGGCCATGTAAGTACAAGTATCTTCCCGGCGAGAGAGAGCATCCGCGACGTGATTGGCAGCCCCCGGTTTGTATTGCACTTCAAAGTCATACCCCATCAATTTAGAAATCCAACAAAGATGTTCCGGAGGCAGTAGGCGTTGGTCTAACAAAAACCGGAGGCTCTGTTGGTCTGTGCGCACCACAAAATGTCGTCCAAGTAGGTAGTGATGCCACTTTTGAACTGCCAAGACCACTGCCATTAATTCCCATTCGTACACCAACTTCAAACGTGAAATAGGCGACAAAGCCTTACTAAAATATGCTATAGGTCGTCCCTCCTGCATTAGTACTGCGCCTAGGCCCGATCCTGACGCGTCGATTTCCACCACGAAGGACTTGGAGAAATCCGGCAGCGCCAATACCGGTAGAGTGGTCATGGCTAGCTTTAAAGCCTCAAAGGCACGCGAGGCTGCCTCCGTCCAAGTGAACCCCCCCATTTTAGGTAAATCCGGCAAGCGCCCCATATCCTTTGACGAATCGACGGTAATACCCCGTGAGGCCAAGAAACCCATGGACATCGCGCACGTTTCTAGGCTCAGACCAATCCCGGACTGCCTACAACTTAACTGGGTCGGCCGAGACCCCGCCCCTTTTCCCCCCCCCCCCCCCCCCCCCCGCCGATATTATTTGCCCCAAGTACTCCCAGCCGGGATTGCCCAAACACACACTTCTTCCGATTCGCGAACAATTTTTCCGCACGTAAAACCTCCATCACTGTAGCCAAGTGAGACTTATGCTCCTCCCAAGTGCGGCTATAAACGAGGATGTCATAAAAAAAAACCAACACCGGATTCATCAAGTATTGGAATGTTGCCGGTGCATTCGTCAGTTCAAAGGGCATTACCAGAAATTCATAATGCCCCTCATGGGTACGGAACGCGGTCTTTTCGATGTCCCCGTCGCGAACTCTAATTTGATGAAACCAGGCCCGTAAATCCAACTTTGAGAAAACTACTGCCCCGTCCAATTCATCTAATAATTCGTCAATTATGGGGATTGAGAATTTGTCGGGTACAATGATTTGATTGAGGGCCCAATAGTCTACACAAATCCTCCAGCTTCCATCCCTCTTCTTCACAAGAATCACCAGGTTGGAGAAAGGGCTAGTACTAGGCCTAATGATTCCCGAAGCCAGCATTTCCGCCACTGGCCGCTCAATCTCTTCCTTCTGGACATAGGGGTACCGGTATGGCTGAATACTCGGTGGAGTGGCGCCCTCCGTCAAGACAATCCGATGGTCTGCAGCGCGGGTTCTGGTGGAACGGCTGGACTGGTCTCAGACTCAATCTTAACTTCCGTCTCATAGAGCTCAATTAAAAATGCCATTTGTGGAAACTTAAACCGCCTAGAAAGTGAATGAAGACTTACCGGGGAGCAGCTCAAGGTCGGATCGCCCTGCCACCCAACCCAAAGAGAGCCGTCAAAGAACTTCAGCGTGTACTTAGACCAATCCGCTCTGATTTCCCCAAGCGTCCGTAGCCAAGTCACCCCCAGCACCACGTCTGCACAGCCCAGCTCAAAGGGGAAGAAGTCTTCCAAACCTTGAATCTGCAATTCCACCCCCTTGCACACCCCTTGTTGCCTGAATTTCAAGTCGTTCCCCACCTGGACCCCATAGCTAGCCATATGATCACAGGGTACCCCCAACTCCTCCACCACTAGGAAGCTATGCGAGGCTCCGCTATCAATCAACACCACCACTTGGCGAGACCTCAGCTGCCCGACTACCTTCATCGTGTTAGAGGAGGTGAACCCAAGCAAGGAGTTGAGAGACATCAGTGTCTTGGCCTGAATTTTTCATCACACCGAAAACAGAGGCCCTTCGCACGTCGTGTTTGGATCTCCTCGTCGGAAAGACGTCGAAATCCCGTCTCTCGGTTGGTCGCCGCCACTTGAGCTAGGGCAGAGTTAGACTTCGCTCGTGGGAAGGTTCCAGACTCCTTCGAACCGCTGGACTGAAGGAAGCTCTGAGTGAAGGGATAATTACCCCTTGGCTAGACCCCTTTACAGGCACCTTGGGCCGGCCCATCTAGTCTCCACATCCGGCCCATATGCAGCCTCCTGAAATTGTCTTGGGCTTCATTCCGATCTTCCACCTGCTGGGCCAGGTCCATGGCCTCTTGAAGGTTGATGGGTGTGTGTAGCTTGACCTCAGCCCGTATATCCTCCCGCAAGCCGTTCAGAAACGCTCCCCTAAACATGGGCTAAGGAACTCCTCTCAACGCCACCGCCAGCGTCTCGATACTTTGTCACCAATCCGCCTTGCTTCAGAGACATTAACCTCTACGTTGGATCACCCTCTCGAGCGCGGCTGAAATGGTGCAACAGGGCTGCCCGGAATTCCCTCCAACTAGCAAATGGTTCCTGTAGAAAATCAATCTAGGCTAAACCGGATCCCTAACTTCTAGGGAAGTAGTTTCCTGATTTTATTCTCTAAGATATATCGGAATATTTGTATTTATTATGATAGATATTGTAGATCCTGATTTGTAGGGATTCTAGGTCTAATACCGTGTATATATATAAGTGTAACCCTTCATCGTAAATAATTAAGGAGTTATTTTTCTCATACTTCAGAAAACTTCATGGTATCAGAGCTCTAGGTTCTGAAACCCTACTCTGAAATCCTGCGCCGGCCTCCTTATTTTCTCTCCTTCTCTCCTCGGTTTTCTCTCTCAAAATCATGGCAGAAACCGAGCCTACATCCCGGGATTCATTTGCATCCGATGTCAATACTTCCTCTCAAACAGCCAATTCCTCTCTCAATATCACAACTGCTCCTCGTCTTACTCCGGCCTCGGAAAACAATCTCGTCCCTATCACAACCCACAAACTCAATGGCCAAAACTATCTTCAGTGGTCTCAATCGATGATGATGATCATCAGTGGACGAAGCAAGGACGAATATCTCACTGGCACTATTCCAGAACCAGATCCGAGCAATGCAGAATACAAGATCTGGAGAGCCGAAAATAACCTAGTGATGTCCTGGTTGATCAACTCTATGACAGCCGAGATAGGGGAAAATTTCCTGCTATACACCACTGCCAGAGAAATTTGGGAGGCAGTACGTGAAACATTCTCGAGTAGTGAGAACACGGCTGAGCTCTTCTACGTGGAAAGTACTCTCCAGGACCTTCGACAAGGTGAAAATTCTGTGATCACCTACTTTACAACACTCATTCGCTATTGGCAGCAGTTAGATTTGTTGGAGATTCACGACTGGAAGTGCTCTAAAGACCGAGCATATTTCAAAAAGATAGTGGAGACTAAACGAGTCTTCAAATTCCTGATGGGACTCGACAAAACTCTTGATGAAGTAAGGGGTAGAATTCTGGGAACCAAACCGCTGCCAAGCCTGCGAGAAGCCTTCTCTGAGGTACGACGAGAAGAGAGCCGTAAGCGCATCATGATGGGACAACCCAACATTGCCACCCCTGAAGCCCCAAGTCTCACAGCAGTCAAAGAAACCCAGTCTGACCCTAGTGCTCTTGCTACTCGCAGCCACTCACGATACGCTGGTGACAATCGAACGAGGAAGGGCCGCCCATGGTGTGATCATTGTCGAAAGCCTGGGCATCTCAAGGACACCTGCTGGAAGATACATGGAAAACCGTCTGACTGGAAACCCAACCGAGACCGTGAAGCAAGAGGGAATGCAGCCTTTAGTGATGTCTCACCATCCAGCAATTCTGTCTTCAACAATTCTGTCCCTTTCTCCCGAGAACAGCTTGATGTGCTCCAACAACTCATACAGAGAGCAAATATCAACAACACACCTAAGAGCAAGAATAACACCAACATCTCAGCTATGCATGCCTCAACATCTCCTCATTCCGCTTAGGTAGTGGACTCGGGTGCTTCTGAGCACATGACAGGTGACAAAACATTTTTCTCAACATTTTCATTATGTACCAACCATCAAACAGTGTGTATAGCCAATGGTACACGCACCCCAGTGATCAGAATAGGAACCATCCATCTCTCAAACACTCTCGTCCTCAAATCAGTGTTATTTGTGCCTGATCTTGACTATAATCTTATCTCGGTTAACAGATTGAATCGTGATCTCACCTGTGAAACTAAATTTCTTGCTGATTCTTGTGTTTTTCAGGACTTGAGCACGGGAAAGGTGATTGGCAGTGTTGATTTCCATGCAGGCCTCTATATTCTGGATGTCAATCCTTCTTCAAGATGTTTTGCTGGTCATCAATGTCAGTTGAGTCATAGTCTTAAGTCTAGTAGTCATTCAAATAAGGAAAGTGAAATTATGATGTGGCACTTTCGTCTAGGTCATCCCAATTTTCTGTATTTGAAACATTTGTTTCCTTCTCTATTTATCAATAAAAAATTCCTTTCATTGTGAAGTATGTCAATAGGCAAAACACACTAGAAACACTTATGCACCTCGGCAATATCAACCCAGCCATCCCTTTACTCTCATTCATGGGGATATCTGGGGACCATTTCGTATCCCGAGTCTTACTGGTGCAAGATGGTTTTTACTATTGGTTGATGATCACACTAGATTGTGTTGGACATTCCTAATGAAAGAAAAATTAGAAACCACACACATATTTCAGAACTTCCATGTCATGGTACAAACCCAATTCAAAGCCAATATCCAAATCCTGAAAACAGATAATGCCAAAGATTTCTTCAACTCATGTCTCGGTTCTTATTTCACATCTCATGGTATTGTTCAACAAAACTCTTGTGTTGACACACCACAACAAAACGGTGTTGCCGAACGGAAAAACCGTCATATCCTTGAAGTGGCCCGATCTTTACTCTTCCAAGCCCGTGCCCGTAAAAGGTTTTGGGGTGAAGCAATCCTCACTACAACATATTTGATTAACCGTCTACCCTCTAGGATACTTAAATTTCGTACACCTTTGCAAACAATATAGAGTCTATTTCCTACCTCACGGCTTGTCTCAGAAATTCCGTTTAAACTCTTTGGTTGCACCGCCTTTATCCATATCCATTCTCAATTCCGGGGAAAGTTTGATGCCCGTGCACATAAATGCATCTTCCTTGGATATTCAGCCAACAAAAAGGGGTATAAGTGTTACTCTCCCATCACTCATAAATTTTACAATACTATGGATGTCACATTCTTCGAAAATATCCCGTACTACTCCAATACTGCAATTCAGGGGGAGAATACCACCGGTGAATTACAGCATTGGGAGTGGACATCATTTCTCGAGTCAAATTCATCAATTCCTCCAAATTTATCATCTCCGGTGTTCCCTGATTTGCCACCTATCCCGAGTCAAACTCAGAAGTCTTGTGATCAGCCTTCCTCACCTCATTCCGAGCATGGTCAACCTTCTCCCTATGTCTATCCCAAACATCTTCTTCCCGATGATGCGGTGAAAGTCTATGGAAGGAGGAAAAATCTTGAGGCCGCACTACCTCAGCACTGTCAAGAGACCTTCCCGAGCCAAGCGGAACTTGAGGGACAGCAAGATATAGCAGAATCTAGTCCGCAGGTTGATCCTACGATAAATCAGCCTATTGCACATAGAAAAGGTGTCAGATCATGCACTCAACATCCCCTTCGCAGCTACATCTCCTACTCAAGTTTATCTCCAAAGTTCCAAGCGTTTGTGACCTCCTTAGACAAAATCAGGATTCCAAATTCTGTCTATGAAGCCTTAAAGGTCTCCGAATGGCACAAGGCAATTCTAGAGGAATACACTGCGCTGGAAAAGAATGGCACATGGTTAATATCGGAGTTGCCACCAGGAAAGAAAACAGTGGGCTGCAAGTGGATATTCTCAGTCAAGTAAAAGGCAGATGGAACTACAGACAGGTACAAAGCTCGTCTAGTGGCTAAAGGATACACTCAATCATATGGGATTGATTATCAAGAGACTTTTGCTCCAGTAGCAAAGCTCAACACAGTCCGTGTCTTGTTATCCATTGCCGTCAACTTGAATTGGCCATTGTTTCAACTAGACATTAAGAATGCTTTCTTTAATGGAGATTTGATCGAGGAAGTCTATATGGATATACCATCCGGGTTTGAGACAAAGAACACAAAAGGAAAGGTTTGCAAACTGAGGAAAGCGTTGTATGGACTGAAACAATCACCGAGAGCATGGTTCGAGAGATTCACCAAGGTCCTCAAGAAAGACGGATACACTCAGACACAAGCAGACCACACCCTATTTGTGAAACACTTCACCGATGGAAGACTCACAGTTTTAATTGTATATGTTGATGATATTGTTCTCACAGGGAATCATGAAGGAGAGACCAGAAGACTCAAGTCTCTCTTGTCAAAGGAATTCGAGATTAAAGACTTGGGACATTTGAAGTATTTCTTGGGGATGGAGGTGGCACGGAGCAACAAAGGAATCTCAGTTTCTCAACGCAAGTATGTTCTAGACTTCTTGCAGGAAACCGGAATGAGTGGGTGCAAGCCGGTTGAGACACCTATGGACCCCAATACCAAGCTAATGCCTCGAACTGATGAATTGGCGGCTGACAAAGGGCAGTACCAGCGATTAGTGGGTAAGCTAATCTATCTGACTCACACTCGGCCAGATATAAACTTTTCAGTCAATCTTGTTAGTCAATTTCTGGGTAATCCCTCCATTGATCACATGGAAGCAGTGAACCGTATATTGAGGTATCTGAAGAAGGATCTTAGGAAGGGTCTTATGTTCAAGAAGACGGTCAACCAAACTCTAGAGGTCTATACAGATGCTGACTGGGCAGGATCTCCTAGTGACCGAAGATCTACGTCCGGATATTGTTCGTTCATTTGGGGAAATTTAGTGACTTGGCGTTGTAAAAAGCAAACAGTGGTTGCCCGAAGTAGTGCAGAAGCTGAGTTCCGGGCACTAGCTTTGGGTATCTGTGAAGGAATTTGGCTAAAAAGGGTGCTACACGACCTTAAGATGGAAGCAGCAGACTCTATCAGAATCTTATGTGACAACTAATCAGCAATTGCAATTGCCAAAAATCATGTTCATCACGATCAAACTAAACATGTAGAGATTGATAGACACTTTATCAGTGAGAAAATTGAAAACAAGCTAATCACTCTCAGCTACGTTCCATCGAGGCAACAAGCAGCGGACATCCTAACCAGGGCTCTATTCCGACCTAACCTCACCGAACTAAGCTCAGACCTTGGTTTAGAGAACATCTATCGCCTAGCTTGAGGGGGAGTGTAGAAAATCAATCTAGGCTAAACCGGATCCCTAACTTCTAGGGAAGTAGTTTCCTGATTTTATTCTCTAAGATATACCGGAATATTTGTATTTATTATGATAGATATTGTAGATCCTGATTTGTAGGGATTCTAGGTCTAATACCGTGTATATATATAAGTGTAACCCTTCATCGTAGATAATTAAGGAGTTATTTTTCTCATACTTCAGAAAACTTCAGTTCCTGCGCTTCAGCCCACTGGAACCAACCCAACGCACGCCCTTCGAAACAAACTGACGCCGCCAACACCTTCTCGTTCTCCTCCACACCGTTGATCGAGAAGTAACGTTCGGCTCGGAATAGCCAGCCGTATGGGTCCTCACCGGTGAATAGGGGCAGCTCCAGCCTCCTCCCACGGTGCTCAACTTGGCCTCGCCGAGCTGGAGATTCCTGACGGTCCTCGCGTTCCCGTTCCCTGTCTCTGTCCCTTGCTACTCGTCGTGGAGCTGGTTCTCGTTCTCCTCCAAAGTGACGCGCTAAGAGAGCTTCCATGCGCGTAGTCGCATCTTGCACCCGCTCCACTTGATTGGCCAGGATGGTCACGTCTTCTTGCAACCTTGGAACCAGATCTATCAGGGCTCCAAGAAGTCGCACCGCTTCTTGGAGCTCTCCCACACGTCACTCCACGTCCACCGCCCGATCTGGACGCAACTCAGCTGGAAGGTTGGCCATGGACCGATGCTCTGATACCAAATTGATAGGTACCTGCCCTGCCGTTAGCCAAAATAAGAGAATTCACACTAGGAAATTTGAATGAAATACCCAGAAAGATGGGTTCTGGTTCCTTTTATTAATATTCACTCCAACACTCCAGGATTACAGAGTAGAAAGACAGGAAGGAAAACAAAACAAACACCAAAAGGAAACGAAGGATAGAATTGAGAGAATTCGAGGTCTCTCCCCCTCCCAGAACAAGACAAGCTTCCATAGGATTCGATGCCCCCCCTTAGCGCACCACCCCTCCCCTATAATCCCTCTCTAACAGACTCCTCTAACGGCCTTGCCAACTAAGCAACGTCACTAGCCCTGCCCACGTCACTTGTCTTTCCCTTTTTACCCCTTCGAGTATAGGTAAATCTCACAGGAGGCCTGGGCAGGGTTCTATCATGTACACACGCCAATACAAGAAATAGGTACCTGTGAGTTTCCCAGCTTAGCCAAAGTTTGACTGAGAGATTCACCTCTTGATATATTAATATCCCAACCAAGAATCTGACAAATAGCTTGCCCATAAGCCCTATGAGCCAGTTTCTTGTTTGTATTTGATGTTGCAGCTAAATGTTGAACAAGTGCAACACAACCCCTAAAGCTCTTCCATACACTTTCCTCCATCCCACCACAAACTAGACAACAAAACTCCCCATCTTCATAATTGTTCATGTAATAGTCCCACAACTTTCCATCCTCCATAAATAACTTCTCAAAGAATTTAAACACTTCACAATCCTTGGACGCATTTCCATCCTCCTCATCACTCTCCTCAGAAGGATCTTCCTCATCACTGTCCTCAGAAGGGTCTTCTTCCTCATCTTCACTATTAGATTCATAACTTTCTTCCTCATCTTCATTGTTAGATTCATCACTGCCTGAACCAGAATGGCTTGCAAGAAATTCTCGGCAAGCTTTCACGGCCTTGTGCTGAAACTGCATTGCAGCAAACCTTGCCTGTTCTTCAGCCAAAACTAATCCTGCTGGAGAAGGCAAAGCTGACCTTTCCAATCCTGCTGATGGGGAATTGCTAATCAGTTTTTCAGACTGCCATTCAGAACAAGAGACTGGTGGTTAGCTAGATTCACACATACATTTTAGTAGAAATTTCAGAACTACACAAAAGCATCAAACCATTTTCCATACTCTTTTGCATGATGGAGGCAAAGAATTTCACTCATTAGAGATGCTGCATAAATGTTGAAAATTTGAAAAGAGCTTACATCATTATACCTAAATTCATGCAATTGTGGCCTGCACCGGTTAATTAAGTAAAGTGATGAAGTATATGTTCTCTTGTAAGTTGTAAAGTTCCAAATCTTCAAGCTTTCTCAACTTCTAAGTACAACTTCTAATTCTAAATACATACTTATTAGCAAACAACACCTACACAAATTTATTTACCTCACTCTTTTCCAAATTGCCGTTGATTACTCAATTTAGCCTTAAGATTGGTAGTCCTCTACAGAATTTGAATCTGACTTCCAAATTTATTCATCTTAAAAAAAAAAAGAAAACCGCATGATGAACACGTCATACATGATTTTTTTTTATTTTTTTATTTATTTTTTACCTCCATAGATTAACGAATTTATTTGAATCAATGACGCTAATTCAGTATTTAATTTTTTTTAGCAACTCCTACATGACAACTAAAGTTTTCCCTGCAAAATCAGAAACTAATTTATAGCTAATAATACAGATCAAAATCAAACACAACCTGCCCATCAATCATTTCCTTTTTATCGATGTTTTTGGCATCTTTACAAGAACCCTCACATTCAAACTTACCCTGCAATGATTCCACAACATGTAAATCCCAAATGCAAAAAAAAAAAAAAAACACGCGCACACACACACACACACAAAACAAAACAAAAACAAACTCAAAATTTTACCAGAGTTCGGCTGAGCGGTTCGCCTTTCGAGACGATGATCGGAAGCCGATCGAAATCCCAACCCAAAACCCTACAAACAACCTCCGCAAAAGCCTTGTGAGAGAAATTCCCCTCCGTCTTCGCCATCCTAGCCGAATGATGAACAAGCCCTAGGCAAGTCTTGAACATTTTTCCCAAATTCTTCTTCTTCTTCTTCTTCTTCTTCTTCTTCTTCTTCTTCTTCTTCTCCTGCCCTAATCCGCAGCAAACCAAGCAATAAAACTCGCCGCACTCGGAATTCTCCTCGTAATACCTCCTCAACTCGCCGCCCTCCATGAAAACCCTAAAAAAAAACCGGTACTTGGCATCCCCTCCGCCGTCTTCATCGGATTTCGGGAAGGATTCTCTGAAAGCGTTCGACGCTCTGTGTTGCAGCTTCAGAGCAGCATAGTGCGTCGCCATTTCTTGGGCCGTCGCCGGGCCGACGGAGGAGGACGCCGGAGTGGGGAATTGGGCAGGAGTCGGCCATGGGCCGGGCTCGGAGAGGCGGAGGTTGTTGTTGTCGTCGTCGTCGTTCGTTCTATTCTTTTTGTTGGGAGCATTGGAAATGTTGTCGTTTTGGATTCTGTTTCGCTTGTTGGTGGTGGTGGTCGTGGCGGTGGGAGGGCCTTGGCGCCAGAGAGAGTGGAGGTAGATCACTTCGTCTCTCAATCTCTGTTCGTACAAGTAGAGATCCATTTTCAAGTTTCAAGTTTCAAACTTTGGGAGGTTTTTGGGATTTTGCTCTCTTTCATTTGTTTGCGTTTAGGAGCAAATATGCATTGTGATCTTATTATCTCCCAAACTTTATATTTGTTCCCGCCGCCATTTAAAAATAAATCTCTAAGACCTATCACCAATTTCAATGCCAAGTAACACCAAAAAATATTTTTATTATAATCATTGTTTAAAAGGTAAAATTTTTTAAGTTTATTAATTTTGAATTATTTAAACTTGAATATTATCTGATTTTATAATTTTTGTAAGTTGTTGAAAACTTTTTAAGTTCTAAACTCAAATCGTGCAAATCGTTTATAAATTGTCAGGTTTGATAAAAAATTAAGGGGACGTTTGGAAGGGGGATTCAGTCTCTGATTCAAATCATAGTTCGTGGCTCGTTATAGTATTTTCTCTCATAAAAAATACACGTAAATTAAAAATAATTATAATCTCATGATTCTAATTCATGAACCAAACGTCTCCTAAATCAAATACCCAAACTGCTGAGGAAAAAATCATTTTTAATTTTGATGTTAGTTTCTAAAAAAACCGTCCGTACAAACCCCCCTACGTTTTGTTTCGATGCTTCTCTCTTCTCTCCCTAAAAAAGAAAACTCATTTATCTTTTTTCATTTAGTTTGTTTTCTGTATCTTTTATGATTTTTTTTTTCTTTTTAACTCTTTTACTTCTTTTGTTTTTTTTTTTTTTTTTTCATATATACCCTGTCTAATACTAAATATATGAAAGAGTCATATCAAAAAATGAATATATAAAAGAGTAAAAACTATGAGTTTCGGGTGCTTTACTTTTCTTTTAGTAGTTCCTATAAAAATAGGTTATTGGTAGTCTCTTACTTTACAGTCGTCAAATCTGTATTAAAATCTATTTATTCTGTATACCTTTTTAATTTGATGTGATTTTGACTAAATATAACGGTTAAAAATAAATATTACTAGTGGAGCGGACTACTACAGGAGAAACTCTTTTTTTTTTAAACTTTCAATCCTTTTTTATTTTATTCTCTCAAAATTTATGTATATTCTACCGTAGTCCAAAATGATAAGTTTTAGGCACTTCATTTTTTTTTTTATCAAGTTTCAACTCCTTTATTTATTTTATTTTGTTATCTTATAATGTTACATGTTTCACGTGTTTTCGCATTTAAATTTAACTGTTTAACTTAAATTACTACTAAAGTACTTTTTCTTTTTGTAATTAGATGTAGGGATTCCAATTCTACACATTGCAGTATAATTAATTGTGCAATTACTATTATGATAAACATTCTACTACTTAATGTGTGTGTATATATATATATATATATTAAATAAATAAAAAATTTTCTCCATTTTGTCCTGAATATGTTTGTTCGTATTTCACATTATTAAAATTTTAATTACAGCATCGCACGAATCTAAACTATTAATTATAAAAAAATTTAGCTCATAGTCTAGTTTCAACTTTTAAATCATTATAGCAAATAGTATATATTTACTATAATTATTAATAAATGATAATTTTATTTTTTAAAAATATTTCTATGGGTAAAATTTATTAATTGAATAATTTGTAAGTATTATGTAAAAATAAAAAAAATTGTAATATGAATAAAGATGTATATAATATATTAGGAGATTAAATTTTGTAAATTCTAGATTATCAAATTTGATTATAAGCCAGATTTATCAATCTGGTAGATTCGAATTTACTACTATTTATTAATATTTTTTTTCAAAACCTTTTGCCATTTATTTTTATTCTGCCCCAAAAAATAAATGTTATTTACCTAGTTTTTTCTTTTAAAATTTCTAAATTTTCAACTGCAAACTTTGAGTTTGTCTCATTTTAACCCACCCCACTCTGTTAAAATTATGGTAAAATAATTTTTAAAATAAATTTATGAATGGTCCTTAGATTATTTTCTCTCTCATCCTAACATCTACCACAATACGTAAAGTTTAAATCCCCTAACTTCTAAATTCAGGAAAACAAAATCATTTCTCTTCATATTTCTAAGATCTTGTGGTCAATTTATCTCATAAAGTCCTTCAATGGAGATGTCTTATGTTATGTATGGTTTCTTGTTAAATTTTTTGATGGAAAGTTGGAAACTGTTAGTTTATAGCCCATTTAATTCGCTGATTCGAGTTTTTAATTTGAGTTGAGATGTGACTTTATGTGAGAATTTTTTATTGTAATAAAAAAATTAAATGTGACTGTTTCTGAAAACTTTTTACTATAACAAAACTCGAATTCTAAACTCGAATCGGTGAAATGAACGGGACTGTAAGTTCAAGAATAACAATTATACTCTTGTTTTTACTGGTCTCTATTTTCTCTCTAAGATCAATCCCTTAATTTTTCTCCCCAAAACTAATTCCTATATTTCTTTTTTTGAATCATAAAAGAACTAAACTAATTTTTTTAGCATGTTTAGAACTTTGTCAATTACAAACCCGCAACCAAAATCAAAGAAGGGGCTGTGAAAATAACAAAAACATAATACAAAGGGGAAAAGGAGACAAATTGATAAGCCTCCCGTGCGTTTTACATACGCTCGGAGGAAACGCTTAACACAAATACAGCTCTTCACATAATAACATATTACAAATAGAAGGCATACATAAGATCCTACAGCTTCTTAACAATCAAACAAAATTGGTCGAGAAATTAAGCCTCCTGCTCGTTAAGACAGTTCTGCGAGTCGGACAATATGAGAAGGATTTTATGCCAATCCAATTCATCAAATGCGAAAGTATTCCTCAGGGACATGGAATTTTAGACCAACAGCCTGCAACCACAAAAAGAAGATAGTTTATACAAAAATGGTGAATAAACTTGCCTCACATTCACACGTCTCAAACTGCACCAGAAAACATAATAACAAACTTCCATAGACAAAAACAGAAAGAACCCAAAGACAAACCTCCCAAGCTCTACTCATATAGAAACAAGATCTCTACACCCACAAGTCTCAAGGAACTACACTGTCAAAAGTTGGAATATCCAATAAGCAAGGTAGCATATACATTGGAGTAACGGCTACCGGGCAAGGAACATTTATAACACATACCATAACTTGGGAACAGATTATGTACAAGGGTAAACAGATATCTCCTCATACATCTCTGTCAACAAAAACTCCATCTATCTACAAGTTCCCTCACCCCTAACATCCACCAACTCCTTTACCAATTGATGTAGGCACGGACGATTTGCTTCCATGTCTAACCTCAATAACAACTAACAAAGGATCTTCGCTGCAAAATCATTCTTATCATAAATTTGATAGGAAATGAGAAGATTTTAATAAAGGAAAAGGCCCACCAAAGGTACATGTAGTTTTTTAAAAGAAAAAAGAACTTACTTTCTTATTATTAATATGTGGAATTTAGAAGCTATTTATAGGCATAAAACTAACTTAGAAAATCTAACCTAATCATGAAATCCTAATTGGATTCCAAGTCATCTTTATCCGGACCTAAACAAATATTCTATCTGGATTTCTAAATTTAAAAACAGAATCAAGGAAGAGATAACTCCTAACTTTTAGAATGATAATCTCCTTAAGAGATAATTTCCTAACTTTAAAAAACCCTAAGTCTTCGACACTCCACTTCAAGTTGGTGCATAGATATCTGTTGAATTATGATCCCGGTTCCTTAGCCTTAGGAATACAGAGACTGTAATTTATTTGTATTTCATTCTCTATTTATGTGGTAGATTTAAGGTAATTAGAATCAGAGAAAGTTGACTTGAGATATTTTAGGTATGATTTCTTGATTAATTAGGAGATTTGTCAGCTGCCAGTGAGTAAGAGAACCGGTGGCCTTGTACCTACTGACCTCTATATATAGGTTGTACAGAATTAGTTTTCTAATTGAATAAAAAATTAAAAAGTTTTCCATCTCAATTTCTTTATGGTATCAGAGCGATAGTCTCTAGTCTGCCCTGTCCTTGAGTGTCATTCTTTCTCCAAGAGTCATGTCCAGTGAAAAAACACCCTCACCATCATCAGATGTGACCTCCACTCCGGAGATCATGTCTTCAACACCAACAAACAATCCTGAGTCAGCCGTTCTGCCCATTACCGGTCATAAACTTGGTGAGAAGAATTATGTTCAGTGGTCCAAATCAGTTATGATGTATATATGTGGAAAAGGTAAAGATGATTACCTCACAGGCACTATTATTGTTCCAAAACCCAATGATCCAAAATACAAGCAGTGGAAAACAGAGAACAGTATGGTCATGTCGTGGCTGATTAATTCAATGACCAATGAAATAGGGGAAGTGTTTATGTTCTACTAGACGGCCAAGGAAATCTAGGACACTGTGAAGGAGTCCTATTCAGACGAGGACAACATGTCAGAACTGTTCGAGATCAAAGGCATATTGACTGATCTGAAGCAAGGAGATCAGACGGTCACTCAATACTTCAACACACTGAACTGGTAGCAATTGGATTTGGTGGATGAAGTCATGTTCGAGTGTGCACAATGTAATCAGAAGTATCGAAAATATGTAGAGAAAGACAGGCTGTTCCAATTCCTCCTTGGTTTGGACAAAAGTCTTGATGAAGTTCGTAGAAGGATTCTGACCACCAAACCACTACCGTCGATACGAGAAGCATACTTGGAAGTTCGAAGAGAGGAGAGCCAGAAAAAGGTGATGCTAGGAAAAATTGCACAATCAACACTTAATGAAGGTTCAGCCCTTGCAGTCCATATGCCCAATCCAAACAATCAACCACGGCGTAGCGAAAGGCCCTGGTGCAATCACTGTCGGAAACCAGGACACACTCGTGAAACCTGCTGGCAGATTCATGGCAAGCCAACAGATTGGAAGCCGAGAAACTCCATAGAGAACCGAGGATTTGCAGCAAGCAGAGATGGGAAAGAGACTAAGAAAACATAGACAAATATGCCTTTCAGTAAAGAACAATTTGATCTTATTCAGAAGCTAATCAGTGACAGACCACCATCTTCTCAGCCCGAAGATACAAGGTCAAGCTTAATTGCCCAGAAAGGTATTCCTTCAAGAGCCTTAAATACTCAGACTGAAAAACTCATAAAATGGATTATTGATTCAGGGGCTTCAGATCACATGACTGGAAATAAAAGTCTCTTCCATAAAATCCAGTCGTGCCTTGGAAATTACACAATTCGTATTGCGGATGGCACAGTGTCAAAGGTGGCAGGAATTGGAACGGTTATTTTATCTGATAAATTGATCCTGGACTCTGTTTTATTTGTTCCTAAACTCACCTATAATCTGTTGTCTGTAAGCCAACTTACAAAAAGCCTAAAGTGTGTCACTAATTTTTATCCTACCCTATGTCAATTTCAGGACTTGGAATCGGGGAAGATGATTGGCAGTGCTGAACTATGTGAAGGACTCTATCTCATCAAGGCACCAAAAATTCCAAGAAGACAAGTTCAACTTGCAAGAAGTGTTCCCATTGTTAGATTAAATTCTGTGCTTTCAATTCTGCCAATAAAAATAGTGCAGTGATGTTGTGGCGCTATAGATTAGGACATCCTAATTTTGCGTATCTTCAAAAACTGTTTCCTGAGTTGTTCAATAAAATAAACATTAATTCCCTTCAATGTGAAGTTTTCCAGTTAGCAAAGCACGTTAGAACCAACTATCCTATTCAGGGATAGAAAAACTCTCAACCTTTTGCCATGATTCATAGTGATATATGGGATCTCTCAAGAATTAAAAATATTTCAGGGACAAAGTGGTTCATTTTATTTGTGGATGATCATATTCGTGTAACCTGGGTGTATCTCATGAAAGAAAAATCAGAGGCATGTTCAATCTTTAAAAACTTTCATCAAATGATCTAAACACAATTTTAGGCAAAGGTTAAAATTTTCCGTTATGACAATGCTCGTGATTTCTTTAATGATAATCTTGGGGAATATTTTGTCCATCAGGGAATTATCCATTAGAGTTCTTGTGTCGATACACCACAACAGAATGGAGTGGCAGAAAGGAAAAATAGGCATCTCCTTGAAGTGGCCAGATCACTTCTGTTCTCCATGAACGTTACAAAACACTTATGGGGAGATGCTATTCTGAGTGCCACCTATCTCATTAATCGTATGCCTTCCAGAGTCTTAAAATTTCAAACACCTTATCAGCTACTCCTTCACCAATTACCTTCTATTCGGCTTACCTCAGGTATACCCTTAAAAATCTTCGGTTGTACTGCCTTTGTGCATGTGCATTCACAGCATAAGGGTAAACTTGATCCTAGATCCATTAAATGTATATTCTTAGACTACTCTCCCACTCAGAAAGGGTATAAGTGTTATTCACTTGAAAGAAAGAGAATCTATCACTCGATGGATGTCACCTTCTTTGAGACTGGTAAGTCTCTAGCAACTATTTCACAAGAATTGAATCAAGAAGAAGAAAGAATGAATCTTTATTGAATTAACCACAAGAATTACAGATCTGGTTCTTTGAACCAGAGACTCTCTTCCTGCTTAGCGGAATGCCAAGACTTTCCCAAACAAACTCAATGATTGCCTGCTCTATCATTCCTCGAGTCCCACTATTTATTCCTGCCCCCAAACAACTCTAATCACAATCCCCTGTGCTCACACCCACAGTAACCACGTAAGTACATACTAATACACACATTAACCACGTAAGCACATACTCACCCACACAACAGCCACATAAGCCTATACACTTATGAACCTATACACTAACAATCTTCTAATCACTTTCCCGACCCTTCCTCACATAGACTTGTCTAAGTAGAGGCTTATCAATTACTCCGCCCCCTAAAAGAGTCACCTTGTCCTCAAGGTGAAATTCAGGAAATTGTTGCTGAATGATGTCGAAAAGCTCCCAAGACGACTCATAGTCCGGTAAATGACGCCATTGAAGCAAGACTTCCAGCTACCCTGTAACCTTAGAGAAACGAGTAGCTAGCAACCTCTCCGGCTCCACACGTAACTCCATGTCAGCAGCCAGAGCTGGCGGAACTTCCTGAGCCAGAATAGGCTGGCCAATGGCGAGCTTAAGCTGTGACACATGGAATACCGGATGAATCTTAGCCTTCGTAGGCAATTGCAACCTGTACGCCACTGCCCCAACCCGTGCCACGACCTTATAGGGACCATAAAACCGGGGAGAAAGCTTCTCATTCAGAAACTTAGCCAAGGAACGATGGCGATATGGTCGAAGTTTTAGGAACACCAAATCCCCCACATCGAACGAGACATCATGACGCTTAAGATCCACGTTCCTCTTCATTGAATGCTGCGCCTGAAGCAAGTGTCCCTGTAGCTCCTCTAAGATAGCATCCCGAGTTTGTAACTGCTCCTCTAACAAAGAGTTCGCAGTGGAACCCAACTCAAAACGCAGCAATTTTGGAGGGTCACGGCCATACAATGCCCTAAAAGGAGTCATTCCCGCGGACACATGGAAGCTTGTGTTATACCAAAATTCAGCCCACGCTAGATGAGAAAACCACTGAGTAGGTTTCCCAGAAACAAAGCAGCGTAAATAGGCTTCTAAGCACCGATTCACCACTTCCGTTTGCCCATCCGTTTGTGGATGGTAAGCGGTACTATGATGTAAAGCAGTGCCCTGCAACCGAAAGAGCTCCTTCCAAAATTGGCTTAGGAAAACCTTGTCGCGGTCGGACACAATAGTCCGTGGAAATCCATGAAGTCGCACCACCTCTTTAATAAACAGGACAGCCACCGATTTTGCAGAAAAAGGATGGCGAAGACCCAAAAAATGTGCATACTTACTCAACCGGTCAACAACCACCAAGATCGAATCATTTCCCCCCGACTTAGGCAAACCTTCCACAAAATCCATCGAAATCTCATCCCAAACCAAGTTTGGCAATGGTAATGGTTGTAATAGTCCCCCAGGCGCCAAGGTAGAAGCCTTGTTTTGTTGACATACTTGACAGGCTGCCACAAACGAGACGACATCCTTTTTCATGCCATACCAAAAGTACTCGGATGACAATCGTTTGAATGTCTTTAAGACTCCCGAATGTCCACCGACCTTGCCACCATGGAATTCATTCAGAAGGACCGGTATAAGAGGAGATAGCCTAGTTAAAACCACCCGATCCTTGTACAACAACATGTCATTGCATAAAGAAAAACCCTTCACCCCCTTCGGATTTTCCAGCAACGCTTTCCGAATTCCCGCCAACTTCGGATCACCTAGAAGTTGCTCCCGAATATCAGTCCCATCATATAACGCTGAAGTGGTAAGGAGCATCAATTCCAACCCCGAAGACCTCCTAGACAACGCATCCGCGACACGGTTCTCCGTTCCTGGCTTGTACTGGATTTCAAAATCATAGCCCAACAATTTACACAGCCATTTCTGGTGCTCTTCCCCAACTAAACGTTGTTCCAACAAGAATTTTAAACTCCTCTGATCCGTGCGGACAATGAAATGTCGCCCAAGAAGATAATGTCTCCATTTCTGGATAGCCAATACTACAGCCATCAACTCGTGCTCATAAACCGATTTGGCCCTAGCGCGAGAGGACAAAACTTGACTAAAGTAGGCTATAGGCCGTTGTTGTTGCATTAAAACCGCGCCGATCCCAAAGCCTGAAGCATCGGATTCAACCACAAATGGTTTTGAAAAATCCAGTAATGCTAGGACCAGAACTGTGGTCATGGCCTGTTTCAAACTGTGGAAAGCAGCCTCAGCCTCTTCGGACCAATTAAAACTATCCTTCTTCAATTGCTGTGTCAATGGCCAGGAAAGATGGCCATACCCCGTCACAAAACGCGATAATAACCGGTCAAGGGTGTGGGCCAATCCAACATGGCTTGAATCTTGTTGGAGTCGGCCGAAACACCATCACAAGACACAATATGACCCAAATACTCCAATCGACTTTGGCCAAAAGTGCACTTTTTTTGGTTGACATATAATTGGTTATCCTCCAAGGCCTTCAAAACCACTTCTAAATGACCCACATGTTCCTCCAAGGTCTTACTATAGATCAAAATATCATCAAAAAAGACAAACAAACTTTCGCAAAAAAGGTTTTAGTACGTCATTCATCAAAGATTGGAAGGTGGCTGGAGCATTAGTTAGCTCAAAGGGCATAACCAAAAATTCATAATGGCCCTCATGGGTGCGGAAGGCCGTCTTAGGAATGTCTTCCACCCGCATCCGAATTTGATGATAGCCCGATTTCAAGTCTAGTTTGGTAAAGATAGTGGCACCAAACAATTCATCCAATAACTCTTCAATCACCGGTATACGAAACTTATCCGGAACTGTAGCTTTGTTGAGAGCGCGATAATCAACGCAAAAGCGCCAACTACCATCCTTTTTTTTACTAGAAGCACCGGACTAGAAAACGGGCTGTTGCTTGGTTGTATGATTCCGGCCGCGAGCATCTCTTGAACTAACTTTTCAATCTCATTTTTCTGAAAATGAGGATACTTGTAGGATCTAACACTAATAGGAACCGTGCCCGGATGAAGCTCAATGCGGTGGTCATGCCTACGTTGAGGAGGAAGTCCATCCGGCATATTCAAAACCCTTGGATGACGCTGCAACAATGCACCGATCTGGGCAGGAAATGGCTGGTCTGATTCCCCTTCTACGTCCAACGCCTGTAACTCCAAATATATTCCTTGTCCCTCATGTTTAATGGTCCGAAACATTGCCTTAAGGGAAACCATAGAAGTGGAAAGAGTCATATCCCCTCGTAAGGTCACCATTTCCCCCCTAATCCGGAACTTCATCAATTGAGATTTTCAATTCACATGCATACCCCCCAATGTTTCCAACCACTGCATGCCTAGGATAATATCCACCGCCCCTAATTCCAATGGCAAAAAATTCTCTATTATGGTTAGTTGAGGCAAACTCAATGACACCTCTCGACAAAGCCCATGCCCTTTAACCGAATCCCCCGTGCCAACTTGCACTCCAAACCCGACAGTGGGATAAATTGGAATAGATAAATGTTTTACTAAGCTTAAGGAAATAAAGTTGTGCGTTGCTCCAGAATCGATTAAGACAATTACCTCTTGTTGAGCAATTGATCCGCGAATCTTCATAGTTTTGGGTGTTGAAAGGCCCACCACAGAGTTCAAGGAAAGTTCAATAAGCTCGGGCTGCCCCTCCTCCCAAACCACCTTAGCCACGTCAATATCTTCCTCCAAGCATTCCGTGGAATCCTCATCACTAACCAACATAATCCGGAGCTCCTTCTTGCAACGGTGACCAAAAAAAAATTTCTCATCACACCTATAACAAAGCCCCTTGTCTCTCTTCTCCTGCAACTCCGAATCCGACAACCTTCGAAAAGGGAATTCCCGTTTTTTGCTTGCGGCTCTATCCCCCATGGTTGGAGCTTGCTGAGGTCGTTCAACTCCAGGGACTGTTCTAGCTGGAAAATTAGAAAATCCAGCTCGCGGTCCTCCCAAAAATTGTGGCCTTGGCACTCTTGTTCCTGCAACCTCCCGTCGTAGCAACTCATTCTTCTCCTCAATTCTCTGGGCGATCTCCATAATTTCGCCTAACCCCTCCGGTTTTAAGAGCCTTAACTCCGCCCGAACCTCCGCCTTTAATCCATTAACAAAAATGCCCTCCAAAATTTCCTCCGGAACTTCTAAGAGTGGGGCGGCAGAAACTTCAAATTGTCGGCGATAATCCGCCACCGTACCTTCTTGTCGAATCGCCAAAAACTTCTCACAGAGGTTCCCAACCTGCGATGATCGGAAATGCTGCAAAAGAGACAACTTGAACTCCGTCCAACCGTGAAACGGACGGCGGCCATGCTGCCATTGAAACCAAGACAAGGCGTCTCCTTCAAAGGCAATACCAGCAGTAATCAGCCGCTCTCTCTCTGAACAGCGGTTGATGGAAAAGAATTGTTCCATTCGGAACACCCATCCATCAGGATCATCGCCACTGAACACAGGGCATTCTACTTGCCGTCGACGGTATGAAGTCCAATCTTCATTCTCTGGCAGCTCACCCAAAACGCCCCTGTTTTCCCTATTCTCCCTATGTCGCCCCCCTCTGTAACCGTTTCCTCCCATGCCACACCTTTGATCACGGAATCCCGGATTTTCCGGTTCACCGAAAACCCCACGCCACTCTCCACGTCGTCCCAACGTACCTTCCCTTGGTCCCCCGTTCATTCCCTCACGTCGGCCCTCTCGCTCTTCTTCTCCTCCATCGCGACCGGAATTCCTTAAATTCCTGAATTCCGCCGGTCGTTCTCCACCCCGAGCACGCAACCCAAAGGTTTCTGCCAGTAGTGGTGCGTTCTGCAAAACCCTTGAATCTCCCGCTCGTTCCTCGATTCGCGCGCGCGGTCCAGCAACTTCAACCAATCGCGATCGCGCGTCCACTGTCGGAGCCGCACCTTGCTCCGGTTCCGCCATGGACGTCGAAGCTCCTTCTTTCTCAGACGTTTTCGCCGGCGCCGTGAACATTTTCATTTGCTCCTCGATTAACCGGCGGAGATCGGTGAGATTTTGAGTAAGTTCGGTTCTAACCTTACCGATCCCCTTCTCCATCTCTCCAATTCCCTTCTCCATCGTAACCCTAACCTCCTTGATCTCTTTCTCCACAGTTTCGAACCTTTCTTCTGCCTTTCTTGCCGCCATAAATCTCCCAGGATGATGCTCTGATACCAAATTGGTAAGTCTCTAGCAACTATTTCACAAGAATTGAATCAAGAAGAAGAAAGAATGAATCTTTATTGAATTAACCACAAGAATTACAAATCTGGTTCTTTGAACCAGAGACTCTCTTCCTGCTTAGCGGAATGCCAAGACTTTCCCAAACAAACTCAATGATTGCCTGCTCTATCATTCCTCGAGTCCCACTATTTATTCCTGCCCCCAAACAACTCTAATCACAATCCCTTGTGCTCACACCCACAGTAACGACGTAAGTACATACTAATACACACATTAACCATGTAAGCACATACTTCCCCACACACCAGCCACATAAGCCTATACACTTATGAACCTATACACTAACAATCTTCTAATCACTTCCCCGACCCTTCCTCACATAGACTTGTCTAAGTAGAGGCTTATCAGAGACACAAGCCTTTTATTCAAAAAATTCCATTCAGGGGGAGAATAGACTACAAGATTGCAATTTTTTTGAACCCGAGTATAGCCAACCAGGGAATGAAAACACCAATATGATTCCTGAGTCAAATTCTAAACATGTCCCAACTGTCATTCCAGCCATGTCTAATCCAAGTTAAGTCCCATTCAACTCGGTTCCAGTAGATGCTTCTCCCGAGCCTCTCACTTCTACCTCTAGTCTAATTCCTACACAACCTGCAGGTAATAAAGAACTACTTGTGTACTCCAGAAGGAAGAGGAACCAAGATAAGATAGAACCAGTCACATACTCCCAGCACTACCAGGAATCTGACTCAATTCATGAAAGTCCAGGTATACCTCAAGAAACTGAAACTCAAGTTGATTCAATTTCAGATAGTGATCTTAATATTCCCATTGCCTTAAGAAAAGGAGTCAGATCTTGTACCCAACATCCCATTTATAATTTTGTGTCTTTTAAAGGCCTCTCCCCTCAATATCGTGCATTTGCTGCTAATCTTTCCAATGTAGAAATTCCCGGAAATATATATGAAGCCTTGAAGAACCCAGAGTGGAAGAATGCTATTGAGGATGAAGTCAGGGCCTTGGAGAAGAATGGGACATGGAAACTGTTGAATTCGGAAGTCAAAAGTTAGGGAAGTTAGTTTAGGAAAGTATTTTAGGAATAAAAGGAGAGATCGGTTGTGATCTTTTCTCATAATTTTGTTTCCTGATTTTTAGGAGAGAATCAAGCTAGTTAGTTTTTCCCTTATTAGTCATTTGTGTATATATATGCTATTGTAGGGTTACAGAATATTAATAATAGAAGTTCAGAAATTCTTCATGGTATCAGAGCCAGTTTTCTGAACCCTAATCCCTTCCGGCCATATCTCTCTCTGGTCATCTCTCATTCCGGCCATCTTTCTCTGGCCATCTCTTATTCCGGCCACCTCTCTCTGGCCATCTCTTATTCCGGCCACCTCTCTCTGGCCATCTCTTATTCCGGCCACCTCTCTCTGGCCATCTCTTATTCCGGCCACCTCTCTCTGGCCATCTCTTATTCCGGCCACCTCTCTCTGGCCATCTCTTATTCCGGCCACCTCTTGCCAAGTTTTCTGGCCACCTCTTCGTTGTTCTCAGGCCAATTATCTCCGGTTTCTCTTATATATTTCCAGCATCCATATTCAGTCTTTCCTCTCATCTTTTCCGCAATATTTGAGACATGACAAAATACGGAATGGCATCATCACAAACATCCAGTGTCACGACCCCAGAATCAGGAGGAAGATCAGAGATTCCAAACCTTGGTGGCAGCGAATCTTCTCCTATTCTCATCACAGGACACAAATTAAATGGCCATAATTACTTACAGTGGTCACAATCTGTGTTGCTGTTCATCTGTGGCAAGGGAAAAGATGAATATCTCACAGGAGAAGCAGCCATGCCAGAGACTACTGATTCGGGTTTCAAGAAGTGGAAGATAGAAAATAGTATGATCATGTCATGGCTTATCAATTCCATGAACAATGACATAGGTGAAAATTTCTTGCTGTTTGGAACTGCAAAAGAAATATGGGATGCAGCCAAAGAAACTTACTCCAGTTCTGAAAATACTTCAGAACTATTTCAGGTAGAATCAGCCCTTCATGACTTCCGCCAAGGAGAGCAGTCCGTCACTCAGTATTACAGCACACTCATACGGTATTGGCAGCAACTTGACTTATTCGAGACTCACTCATGGAAATGTCCGGACGACGCAGCAACGTACAGGCAGGTTGTGGAACAAAAAAGGCTGTTCAAGTTTTTCCTAGGACTTAACAGGGAGTTGGATGATGTTCGGGGTCGAATCATGGGCACTAAACCACTGCCCAGTCTCAGGGAGGCCTTCTCCGAGGTTAGGCGTGAAGAAAGTAGAAAGAAAGTGATGATGGGATCTAAGGAACAACATGCCTCACCGTTAGATGCCTCTGCCCTTGCTATTCGGTCATTCAACAATAATGGCGGAGATCGTCAAAAACGGGAAAGGCCTTGGTGTGATTACTGTAAGAAACTAGGCCATTACAAGGAGGCTTGCT